>NC_141763.1:90408848-90713348 GCF_982258835.1 Parasteatoda tepidariorum | reverse complement strand
AGGAAAAAATATAGTTTTTAAGTTGTCTCTTCTGTGTATTTAAAACATAAATTGGACCTTTAATTCAAAGAAAAAAGAAAGAAGGAAAAGGAGTTCAATGTGAAAATATATTTTGAAGAGTAAATTGATTAGCTTTTGGAAATATGCTAAGACCTGGTTTTTATTGAACCAGGTCGAGTAAAATCTAATATACATTCAAGTAATGAAAAAAAAAGTTTGTTCTTATTGAAATGGCATGAAATAAAATAATACTTTGACCTTTCTATGCTAAGAAATATGCAGGTTTTAGGGATCAAAAAACCTAGGTAATTTTCACTTTATTAATGTAATTTTTAGAATATTTAATGAATTGATCTTATTTGAGAACAGGCATCACAAATAAAGCTTTATTCATGCTTCTGTTCATAACTGCAGGCTTCGTGCGTCCATTATTTTTAGATGAAACTTTGAATTCAACGTTCCTGGTAAGTTAAAGATATTAGTACTACTACCTGATTTTATTCGATAGACAAGACCCCCGTTTTATCCGGGCACACCACTTAACAGATGACATAACATATTATAAACATGACGCAAAAATTGTTTTAATAAAAATTTATAGGTAACAACTCAAAGCAATGCTATCATATATTGAAAGTAAATTAAGCAATGTAACTTCAAAGTAAAATTGGTAGTGTAAAATCAATTCTCTTCCAATCAAATGTATAAAATACAAACAAATAGCAACATCGTCCTGCATTCATTTTTAATAAAATGGTGTCCTAGATTCATGTAACTTCTTATAAATGGCAGTATTAGTTTAGACAAAATAGTTGGGTCCCGGTTTTGTCACCTTTTCCTCTGTTAGAAATATCATTAAAAGTTGAATTTGAAGCACTGAGATTAGAGCTTGTTTAACTGTAAATTTTCGACACTTAATGAATTAACATACTTATATACCAAATTTATTTTGCATCCTGTTCGTTTTAGAGCTGATATATGTTTAGTTTTAGGAAGAATAGTTAGTATAACTTAGATATGACTTAATGTAGTACGAAACATTTATTTACGTCGCACTAGGACTATTTTATTTTACTTTATAACTGTCGTTGAACAGGCGACTCAAAGAGTTTACGATTACCAATGTTCAGTTCCCTAGCCTTGTAACTTTGAACCCTATCCAGAAGACAAGGGAATTCCTGGATCAGTACCCCCAGAAGTATTGGAAGGCATAGTGACTACAATAGATTTAATATGCACCAGTCACCATTTTGTGCACGGGGTGCCGGCGAGGATCTAACTCACGACCTCTCGGACTTGGACCCAACGCCCTACCAGAGACGGGCTTGACTTATTTGAAATAGAATGGACAAGACATTTACGAATGTAAACAAATGCCACTTTTTAACAACCAATCAGGATCGAGATACCCGCACTACGTCACTTGCAGGTATCCTATTGGAGAGACTATAAATCACTTTTCTTGATGAAACTGAATAACTTAATTTTATTTCAATTAATAAGAATTATTATAATATGTGATATATAAATGTTTGGAACATTTTAATATGAATATTACATGCTTATAAATAACAACAACACATATTATTACAACACTGCCCGGTATGACAAATATTTCGGACTTACACCAAAGTGACTATGTGATTGTTGACATTCACTAGTGAAAGTCGACATTCGGTCGTTAACAGTAAAATAATCACAATCAAAAATACTTACACAAATCAAGCATTAAACTTTGCATCGTTTACTTTAAAATTTCATTTAAAAAATCTATTTGTATATTTTAAAACTAAGATAAATTCCTGAAATAATTAAATACAATGTTTACTGCTTAAACTTCATTCGTCTATACTACGATACGATTTAGTATTTACCAATTCACTGTCATTCTTTTTTCTTTTTCTTCTTTTTTTTTCTTGTAGAGGACGAAGTAGTTACAGGGGTTTATCGAGTGTGAGTTATTTGGCACCTGACCTCTCAATTTTATCCGGAAATAAAACGTCTCGAATGTCTGATTTAAATGTAAAGAATGGAATAGATTTGCAGGAAACACGAAAGTAGCGAAATGAATACGTGACGCCCCTCTTACTTTTCAATGATATGTGAAAAAAAAAAAAAAAAAACTAAATAAATTAAAGAATACCTACGAATTTCACAAATGCTTTCTATAGATACGGAAGAAAAAAAAGAAGAGCGAGAGAAAATAGAATTTCGTAAATGTGCCGAGTGGTTTGACAAGACAAGATATGCAAAATGATGAAAATTTTCGGGAGGTCACAATGAACTCCCGTGGCCTCCCACCAGACGTCTCTGCCTTTGTTTACCTGAAAAGAACCTCTACCTTACATTTCTTTACATTTACCCCGATGATTAGACAAGATTTGCCGAATGATGAAAATTTTGGGGTGGTCAAAATGACCTCCCGTGACCTCCCATCCCGACGTCCCTGCCTGTATTTACATGAAAAGAAACTTTACCATACATTTCTTTGCATTTACCCGAATGGTTAGACAAGGTTTACCGAATGATGAAAATTTTGGGATGGTCAAAATGACCTCCCGTGACCTCCCACCCCGACGTCCCTGCCTATATTTACCTGAAAAGGGCAAAAACGGATCAAATAATAATCTAGAACAGAATTTAATGGATATGGAATTGATTCAATCAATTATATACGAGAATCGTCTGCTTTTTAGTAACTATAAGGTGTGTGCATCATTATAATCTCTTTAAGGCTGTTTTTCGAAGCCTCTGTCGTTACATAAAGTAAGGCGTTTTTGACAATAATATGCTATATTCATAGCTGCTACGAGTTTTCAACTGTTGGCAAATACTCGACTAGCTAGGCTTAACTTCATTTACTATAGTGTAAGATCAAGTTAAGCCTATTTATATCCAATGCCTTTTATGCCCAATTTCAGAAATGGTCCAGAACGTCGATATGAATAAACGCAACAGTTTTGTGAATTGTTCTTTGATCTAATTTTTTTTTAATATTTGAATTGAATTGAATTGAATGTTGGGTTTAATGGCACAAAGTCCACAGAAGGACTTTTAATATTTCAAAAACTATTCCAATATTGTCTCACCCAAGTAGCACAGGGATATTATAACAGCTTTCGTCTACATCGACCGACATTGTCAATATTGGTGAAAATCGACATTGTGTGTACGATACTGTAAGATTCCCGTCGATTTCACATCCAAAGTCTGTTTGTAAAACTTTTCATTTTAAACTTTATTGTGTTCTTAAATCAAAACTAATCATTTAAAAGACAAAAAATGACGTCAAATTGTTATAATTCCAAAAAATAAATTTAAAATATGAATTTAGAGATATCCGAAATGCTGAGAGATATCGATCGACGTTCTCCAACGTTTTTACAATATCGAACAATATTGTTTCGCGATATTGAATATACGTTATAAAAGGGGTCCATTTTTATATAGTACAATGTTTCGCTACGATACTGTACAATGTTCAACGATATCGTATGTTTTTACGATA
The DNA here is from genome assembly GCF_982258835.1 of Parasteatoda tepidariorum. Lineage (NCBI taxonomy): Eukaryota > Metazoa > Arthropoda > Arachnida > Araneae > Theridiidae > Parasteatoda > Parasteatoda tepidariorum. The sequence goes on along the minus strand of NC_141763.1, from coordinate 90,709,840 downwards.
TCGTTTTTGTGACTTGTGCTAGTCGGATAACTGGGTTTATGAAAATTTGTGAAAATTGCGAATTATTCATGGATTTTTAAAATAGAAACATCTCGCAAAATTCGGTGAATTTTTTTTTAAAAGTTTAGCAACCTTTAAAATGCTATTTGCCATTGTAAAGCACAGATAATTCTTTGCTGCCAGTTAGTAAAAATAGCTTATAATCGTAACTTTGCCTCAAGTATAAGGTGCTTAAACTGTGGTTCTTTTATTTTCGTAGGCGAAAAGCTTCGAGAAACCTTATGAACAACCTGTAGTTTGACATGATTGAAAAAATATTTCTTCTGGAGGATCGGAATTTTATATGTGTGCAACATCTATGAAAAAACCGAACATCATGCACCAACAAAATTTTCAATGTAAACACACCCACGCCTAAAGATTCAAAAACTCCTACATCTTTCGGGAGTGGGGGGGGGGTGTGAGGAGGGATCAACACCTCATTAGCATTTGAATCCTGGCGTCTGAGAAGATCTCCGTGGCATGGACTGTCGAGAGAAAAGATGGCGGCTGGGGAAGACGTTTATTAATAAAAGCGAACGCCTGGGCAATGGGCATCACATGACCAGGGTGGAATTTTTAAATAACGGTATTCCTCTCCTTCCCCCCTTTTCTATCGACGTCGTTTTTGTCGTTAGTCATCCTCTGAGAATGAGAATTAATATCGGGCGACTCCGGTCGTTTTAACAGAAAAGAAAAATGTGGAGTAAAGCAGTTGATGAAAAATAAACTGGATAAAAATAATTGTTTTTCGCCCAACTAGTATCAATTTAAAACATTTATGGTACTAGTTGTGAGGCGTGTTGTGTAATAGGGTTGTCATTTTGTTTGAAGAGTTCATGTTTTATTTACTCCAGTAAAAAGTTCAACGATTTCTCATGTTCAAAAAATTTTCTCTGAGAAACAATACAGTAAAAATTATTATTGAAAATTAATTATTGAAAAACGTATTATTGGATGAAAATTAATATAAAAATATTATAGGATAGATATCTGCATGAAAAGTATTTAAGATAAAAATTGTAATTAAAAAAAATATAATATTGTAAAAATTAGAATGAAAAATTAGTATAGGATAAATATTAGTGCATAAAAGACTATTAAGGTATGAAACTTTTTATGATAAATTGTCATAGGATAAAAATAAATACGAAAGAAAAGGAAATGTATGATAAAAATTTATATAAAAATGAATGGCATAGGATAAAAATTAGTATGAAAAAATACATTATGAGATAAAATTTAGTATGAAAAAGTTTATAATAGGATAAAAACTATTATAAAAATGAGTGTGAAAAGAAAAAAATGTATATAAAAAAATTTTATAGGATGAAAAATGGTAAAAAAATGTATTGCAGGATAAAAACTTGTGTAAAAAATTCTTAAGAAACAAGACTATCAAAAAATTTATTATAGTAATATATAAAAATTATTATGAAAAAATTCATTGTTTAAATTTCAGTTTTAAAAAAGTATAGAAAATAATAATTAGAAGGATAATTAGTATTATAGGATAAAAAGTTGAATGCAAAATAATGATAAAAACTATATAAAAAGTATCAAAAATTAAATACCTGTTTTAAAAAGAGAGTTATAGGGTAAAAACTTGAAATAAAAATCATATTAGGCTAAAATTTAGTATGAGAGAAGTATTATAGGATATAATTAGTACAATAAAAAAGCATTGCCGGATGAAAATTACTGTAAAAAGTATCAAAAATTTAATATCAGTTTAAAAAAATTATAAGAAAAAAACTGTGTGAATTTTTTAGCGAGTAAGAGAACTGATTGAATTTAAGGATACAAAAATCGAATCCGGCTACATTTCGCCAACAAACTGCAAGTAAAAACTTACGATATTTGGTACAAAAGTTTAAAAAAAAAATCAATTAGAGTAAAGCACTTTGTCTAACACAAATACAAAAGAATGTTAAATCAAACAAAAAGGACAAATCAAACAAAAGGAAAGGATAGATATCTCATCTCGGGGTCAAGAATGAGATAAGTTTTCAGATATTGACAGCTAGTTAATTAAACAAAGAAACTTCATTTAAAAAGATAGAATGCTTGATTTTATCAACACTAATTTACCTCATTTATTTACAGCATGTAACATATTTCTTTCATGATTCAAAAACAAGTATGTTTAACATTAATTAAATAGCTGAACATGTTTATTCTTATCATTCATATTTCTTCACACTTCATTGCCAGTTGCATGTTTCATCTAATGATTACGTTCTTTATTTGCATTAACATTCCTTTCTCTTTTTACATTACCGAACATGTTCATTTTTATCTTTACTTTCACAACCGAGCAATTTTATTCTTATCATTGCTTTTTCATTTACATAACCAAATATGTTCATTCGCACCTTTGCTTTTTTTTTGTTTAAACTGGCTGAAATGTTTATATTTATTGTTGCTTTCTATATTTACATTACAAAACATGTTTATTCTTATCTTTACTTTCTTTACTTACGTTACCGAATGTGTTAATTGTTATTACTCATTGGGAAAATGGGTGTTGTTTTGGGTTTGATGGCATGCGCACGTTATTTGCACGTCGCCATACTTTTCAACTGTGTTCAAGAGTAATAGTAAACAGTGCGCATGCGCCATCATTGCATGTGTTGCTATGGTGACCGCTGCTGTTTGATAATTTTTTTAGAATTCCTTTTTATTTCACTTTTAATTTTGTTATGCATTAAGTTGGTTGGTGAGTTTATTTTTGAGATAGGGACCAGAGGGATCCCATAAATACTTCTTGAGTTGTGAATAAAAGAGAATTTCATCAATTGAACGATATTTTTGTTTTTATTGTTTTAATTAAGAATCAGAAATTCCAACCTACTGTTCAAACTGGAAGAAGAAAAAAATTAGACAAAAACCATTTTTTTAATGGGTAACCTGTGATTGCATTTCGGCGAGCACAATTTTTTTAAATATATTTTTTATTTCCCTCATTCACCCTTCCGAGAGCGCATATCCCAACCGTTACTTTCTTTTCTTACACTACCGAACATTTTCCTTTCTATTAGTGCTTGGCTATTGTTGAGTGGCGATATTATTTTCCATCAATGCTCCGGTGCAGTCGATTATAGCGTCGCTCACTCTGCTGGTGGAGATCAGGGGCTTGTGAGTTCGATCTTGGCAGCCGACAAAACAACCGTTGTGTGAGCGCAGCAAGGTGCATTTAAAATCTGTCATGGAGGAAAATATTCAAATCGATTGCTGATTTTAATTTGGGGGGGGGAGTACCAACTCAGACGTTAATCACGTCATCTGACTGGATTCAAATTTACGTGGCCTTTCTATTTCTTTTTAAAGAGTGAGTTCTTGAAAAAGGCTTAGTGCTAAACAAAATGGCTATGTTTGAGTGATATGGGCTCAATAATATCGTAACTTTCTCTGTTTATACTGCCAGACATGTTTTACGGAACTATTTAATTAAAGCGATGAAGTATAACTCCATATTTATCAGAACATTTTTTTATTTGTAGTGCCTATCATTCCTGCATATCTTTATGAGCTACATCATCAGCAAGATTTGAAGAAGCTAAACGTGACCGATCGTCCAACTTCCTCCAAAACCACAGAAACCAATTTACGCGCAGAAGGATTGGTGGCACAAGATTTGAGAACAACAACACCATCGCTTCAGGAACTGTGTGATCGACTTCAAACTCCGGAGGACTCGAGTTCCAATGGTCGAAAGAAGCAAAGGGGTAGAGGTAAGAATGTCGTGACAACTACTGAAGAGGAAGAAGAGGCTGAAACGACGACAGAACCCGCGATAACGACATTGTCGCCAGAAATGAAAGAGCTGCGTCATCATGAATTAGTAGAAGAGAATGTGGAAGTGGGCATTATGTTTGCCTCAAAACCGATTGTCCAGGCAATAACAAATCCGTTCATAGGACCGCTTACAAACAGGTAAACAATAATGCCCAGTTTATTGCAATCAAAAGTGATTAGAAATTTGAGTACTTGTGCCAGTTAAAATTGTACCTAGATTGAATACCTTAGTTAATTTATATTGAATAGCTTGGATAATCTACATTGATTACCTGTATTAGAAAATCTGTATTGATTACTCGACTTGCACCGATCACTGACCTGACGTAAAATATCCTCTTAGTAACCGTAAGTAATTAGCAGTCGCAATCCCACAAAACTGTCTGCTCAACGACGGTTATAAAATTAAAAAAAATCTATATTGGTATAAACTTACTCCTGAATTCCTTAGATAACCCATATTGAATACTTTAAATAATCTATCTATCTATCTATCTATCTATCTATATATATATATATATATATATATATATATATATATATATATATATATATATATATATATATATATATATATGTAAGCTAAAATATTGCGAAAATATGGAAAATAATAAAAAATAATGGCAAGAGAAGAAAATTATTAAAAATAATTTTTCAAAAGTATTTTAAAAAATATAATTTTTGATATCTAAAAAAAAAATTAAAAATCCGGAAAGCAAGACAAAGAAAAGATATAATCTCTTCATCAGCCCACACGACTATATCCGCAAAAAGGAGTGCTTTCTAATATTGTATTAATATAGCCAAAGCAAAATATATCAATACAATAGTGTGATGAGCACTCAAAAAAATTGAAACGAAATTAGAACACAGTGGAACAAAAAAATGATGAAGCTGCATAATTTTTTCTAATGTTACACCCATATGCAGAAACCAATGCGTGAGGTCAAGTATAAATTAAAAGTTTCCATTTGTAGCATGAAATTATTATTAAAACACAGCTGAAATTTCTTAAATTATGTGTTTTTTTGCAAAAATTATTGAGTTTCTTCCTTCCAGAAAGATAAACACAATCTATTTTAAATATTGACAAATATTTCAAATCTTTCTTTCAGAATAGGATACAGCATTCCTATGTTTAGTGGTTTTGTAATAATGTTTGTTTCAACACTGCGTAAGTATGTCTTATACTCTTTTTAACATTGTATAAACCTCTCATTTTTTTAAAGAAATATCAATATATTTTACAGCAATCATTTCAAAGTTGTTTAAGTAGTTTTCAACTCTGACCAAAACGATTTAGAGTTTTGTACTATTTTTCACATTTACTTGATTAAAAATTTCATTCGCTTCAAAAATATACAATTTGGAAATAACAGTCGACATGTTTCAAGCACTCAAAAACAGGCGCTCATTTTCAAAACCCATTTAAAATTTTTAGAACACTTGAAACATGTTGACAATTTGTATATTTCTGAAGCAAATAAAGTTTTTAATCAAGTAATAACTTACGGCTTCAGTTTCTTGGAATTATTTACTTTTATAGCAGAAAGTTTTATAGCAATTATAGAGTTTAAAAATAGTGTAAAATATTTCAAAGTGAAATAGTTTTCATAAGTTTTATGAAACAATCTGATTGTATTAATAGCATATGATTGTCAACTGAGAAATTAAGCTTACAATGATCAAGTTTCAATAAATTTAAATAATAAATGTCCAATTTAAAATTGGTAAGCTTTTTTTTATCTCACTTTAAACGAACTAAATAGTTTTCAAAGCATAATTTTATGATAATTTATATTCCCACAGGGTTTAATTATAGTCAGCTAGTATATGCATCCGAATTTCAAATAAAATTGTTACACATTATTTATGATTAATAAATTGCTTTTATTTTTTGCCAACTAATGCATGCATTTTACTTTCGAAGCAAATTGTTTGTTATTCATTATTTTTGATAGGATAAGTTGTTTTCATTTTTTGCCAACTAATACATGCACTTTACTTTCAATGCAAATTGTTTGTTATTCATTATTTTTGATAGGATAAGTTGTTTTCCTTTTTTTGCCAACTAATGCATGCATTTTACTTTCAATGCAAATTGTTTGTTATTCATTATTTTTGATAGGATAAGTTGTTTTCAGTTTTTGCCAACTAATGCGTGCAACAAATAGTCCATGCAAATTTGTTTGTAATACATTATTTATGGTACAATAAATTATTTTTAATTTCTGCCAAACACGGCATGTATCTAACATTCCTTGCTAATTTGTTTGTCATTCATTATTTATGAAAGAATTATTTTTTAGTTTTTGCCATGGGTACGAGCTATCCAATGTTATTTATTGCCAGATCTTTACAAGGTGTTGGATCTGCGTGTACAAGTGTAGCAGGTAAGTTGTCCTACTATAAATGTTTTAAAATCATACTTATTTTATGTTTTTCCGGAAAAACAGAAAACATTTTTGAAAAAAAAAAATTTAAATATGAAGTACTACGAATATTAATTTGTGTAAACATTTAGAGTGTATTTCTTCTTTTTTATTGACTCTACAGCCCTTTGTAGGTCTAAACTTTCTTTACAATCTTTTATTCATTATGTTCATTTCTTTGTAAGGATGTGGTTAACCTACTTATAATCGAGGCATGCTTTTAATTCGGATAGCAATTGGTTTAAAATGAAAGACTCCGGGTATTAAAGAGGACGGGTCCCCCTGTCCGCAGATATGTCCAGAAAATTTACTTTAATATAGTTGTTATAGTTAAAGTGCATTTGCTTAAACTTATTAAATCCTTTTTATGAAGAAAATTTAAAGTGCAATGGTGTTGAGAAAAAATACCTCATCTTGAAATGTTCGTTTAAGAGAATTAAAGCAGCTTGAAATGTGTATTTAAGAATGCGAAAACAGCTTGAAATGTGTGTTTAAAAAAATAGAAATAGCTTGAAATGTGTGTTTAAGAGAATTAAAACAGCTTGAAATGAGTGTTTAAGAATATCGAAACAGCTTGAAATGTGTGTTTTAAAAAATAGACATAATTTGAAATTTGTGTTTAAAAAAATGGAAACAGCTTGAAATGTGTGTTTAAGAAAAGGGAAGCAGCTTGAAATGCGTGTTTAAGAAAATAAAACAGCTTGAAATGTGCGTTTAAGAAAATGGAAACAGTTTGAAATGTGTGTTTAAGAAAATGAAACAGCTTGAAATGTGCGTTTAAGAAAATGAAACAGCTTGAAATGTGCGCTTAAGAAAAAGGAAGCACTTTGAAATGCGTGTTTAAGAAAATGAAACAGCTTGAAATGTGTGTTTAAGAAAATGAAACACCTTGAAATGTGTGTTTAAGAAAATGAAAACAACCCAAAATGCTTGTATACAGAAGCAGATACGGCGCGAAGTGCGCCTTTTTAATGTTCAACTTAACTTTAATAACTTCGAAGAACTTCGAGGAATTTCGAACTTGCTTTCTTTGAAATTTTAAACGCAAAGCATAATCATTATGAAGCAAAATCCAGGACTTCGGGATCGGGATGGCTGGGTACATTACAGATGTAACTTTTCATATTCAATGCACTAAGTGATAAAGTGGCTTGAGAAAATCTTAATTCGTAAAACGTCAATTTAATATCACTATTATAAACTAATATATACGCTATTATAACTATAGTAAAAAGAACTATTAACTTTTAAGACTAATTTTAAGAATGTACTAAATAATTCTGGCAAAATGGACAACATCACATTACGAATTTATTTGAATTCATTAGTCTACTCTTTAAAATAATAATTTTAATTAGAGAAGTTTGGAAAAGAGAATAAATGCTTTGTAAATTTTCTTAAATACGCATTTTGAGCTGTTTGCATAAAATCAGTTAAAATAAAACTTCCCAGAGATACAACAAGGGGGTATATTGGAGCAGTTTTCTATTTCTAATTTAAGTGACTCACAACAAATTATTATCCTTCAAACTGTTATGTGTTCGAAAAGATTTTACAAAAGAAAAAGTTTGTGTATTCAAATGTTGTCTTTATATTGTTAATCCGACTATGTCGGAGTTAAAAGTTAAAATGAGAAAAGTGTTCCAACACACTCCTTTACACAAAGACCAAAATGTTGGCTTTTGAGAAGTCCAAAATTTCTGAGGACCAAAATTTCAGCTGTTAATTCCATCCCTTCTAGCATAAAAGACAACAATACTTTTCGGCGTATTTAATAAAGCAGCCTGATTATATGTCATAATTCTAGTACCTTGTGGCTTGGGCTACCGTGACTGTATTTTAATTTGTTATTTCTTTTATCAGGTATGGGGATGTTGGCGGCTTTCTATCCAGATGACAGAGAAAGGGGAAATGCTATGGCTCTAGCACTCGGTGGTTTGGCTCTGGGTGTGATGATTGGTCCTCCATTTGGAGGAGTCATGTACGAGTTTGTTGGACGTGCTGCTCCTTTCCTTATATTAGCTTTCATATCACTCTTTGATGGATGTAAGTCAGATTCGTCTCTCATAATAAAGCTTTTTTTTCATACAAATGATGATGCTTATCGATGAGTGTGCAACAAAATGTTCACATGAACACTTTTCGCTTACACTTTTTTTAAAGTTCAAGCTTTAAAAATTGTCATAACCTTAAAATTTGGAAACAAAGTTCATTAGAACGCGTTTAACTTTAACTCTATCAAAGTTTTAAAAGTTTAAGTTTTAAAAATACACTCATTGACATAAAAATTCGCTCTTCAAGGTAGAATTAACAGAATGGATTGAAATTTTTACATACGAAGTTCTGCGTTGAAACTATAAGTAAGTGATTAAAAAAAATCAAAGCTAAATTACCATTTACTGCAGGAAAACATACAAATGAAGGGAGATTTGTATAACCTGTTAGACCAAGCACGAATGCACAATGCGATACGGTCGGACACAGAAACATACAAGTTCTTTATGATGTCCGGCGGCAACTCGTTTAACGGTGGCTGTGAATCCGTCTCCAATTCGAATAAACTCGGAAAACGTCCAATTTTCCGTCTCATGTGTTGCCAGATATGCTGAATTAGTGACAAATCTGGGGATCGAACAGGCCAAAGAAGAGTGGTATTGTGTCCAAGACAGTTCTCTGTGGGCCTGTGAATTGCTAGTTGAAATACAGCTCCTAGGAGCCCTGCCATAAGTGGCAGCAAATGTGTTCGAAGGATGTCACAAACGTACCTCTGAGCTGTCATGGCCCAGTTAATCGATGTGCTACTGGGAGCCATTTTTCTACAGGAGAATACTCGGACTCACATAATCAGAGTATCCTTGGACTGCTTCCAGCCACATTACCAGTCTTCCCTAGATAGTTCGATCCAAAGATTTATCGTTGATCAAATATATCTAGGATTAGTTGAGACTGCAAGATGGTCAGCCTCAAAGTTTAGTCGCATTGGAGGTTTGTTTACAGCAACTGTCCCAGATAGCAAAATAAGGTTTAGTTCCACTCAGCGAAAACCTTTTAGTGTAAACCTAAAAAGGTTTGTTATGCGGTTTACGTATAAACCTTCTAGCCTTAAGACGAGGTATGTGACAATCTGCTCTATTCTGCGTACATTGCCCTAATCATAAACCTTGGAAAGCAAGCTTCTATATAAAAACCTTAAATCGAGGTTGACCTAGGGTTTTCAAGTGTAAAAAAAACCTTTAATAAAGCTGGTCTTAAGGAGAAAATAATCTTAAATCTAGGTAATTATAAGGGTTCTTTTCGCAATGTCTTGGATGCTCAGCTAATATCCATCTTGTCATGAAATCTTAATAGACAATATAATTTGATCCCATCGCTAGTGTGACGTTAGCTAAAGCGTCATTATGAACCTAAGTGACCATTTTACCAAATTGAGAATACTTTTTAACAAAGCTTTAAAAGCCCATCGCCGAGATTCGAACCCGGGTCACCTCATTAGAAGTTGAACGTTCTATCCCCTGAGCCTACACGGCTCTCTAAAAAGTATTTGAAAATAATAAAAAATACAGTCTTTACATTATAAAGAGTATATACAATAACTTGTACGTCAAACATATAATGTTTACAAAGGCTGTTAATCTGCTAACAAGAAATTGAACACGTACTCTTTATCAGTTCAAACTTTAAGCAAATTACAATAGTAAAATTTCTTAAATAAAGTTATTTGAGCACTAACAAAAATGTAATAAAAATGACATAAAAAATATTGATTAGCTACTGAATAAATAAAAAATTGTGTTTATATAACTCCTGGTGGATTAATAAAAAGGAAGTAGAATCCCTATTCTGTCTTAAAATAACCCCCGAAGATTGCCTATCGATAAATAAAATATCCTGTATTGTTCGAAATTAAAATAAGCAAATAACATTTACATGTAACACCAATTAAAAAATTAATTAAAAAAATATGTTACGCTGATCAAACCGGGAAAAAAAATAATAAAAATGGCTGTTGCATGACCGTATGCATTCCGAGAGTAAAATTGCATATTTAATTTTAATTACGTATTAAGAAATCGTCTGATCGCATTCTCCGTTGCCACACATTTAAACGGCATACGTAAGTATTCCATTAAAAGCGATAGCTCGTTCGAAGCTCCAGTTTATGATGGAGGCGAGGTTCCCTCTCCTGGTGTGAAGTATGTCAGGAATTCGGGAGTTCCTGAGTCAAAGAGATCCAGAGTTGGGGAGGGGGGGTTAGAGAGAGAATAGAATGGGGAAAAAATCCTCCAACTCTCTCTTAAGAGCAGGAAAACATAGATGGATAGGCGCCGAGGCACCGGTTGAACTATTATATTTCGTTTTCATATCAATAAGAAAAAGAGCGAGAGAGAAAAAAAGAATTGAAGCTGTAGCAGTAGTGGGATCAGTTTATGATATTGCATTGGATGTACTATAAAATAAGTAAATTTTGTATTAATTAAATACACCCTCAGTTCAAAATGGAAGAGTAAAACAAAGATATGAAGCTGTAGGAATGGTGGGACTCTTTAAAAATATATCGTAAAAAAGTAGATTTTTAATTAATTAACTTCAAGTTCATAAAGAAAAAAGATAAGAGCTGGAACGAGAACTGAAATTCTTGCAGAAGTTAGGATCGGCTGCATCCAATGTATAATGGAATGGATAAATGATGTATTAATTGACTTCGATTTCATATGAAACAGATAAGAATGGAAACAGGAAAGGAAACTGCTGACGCAGATTGGATCGATTTATAATGCATCAAATATATCATGGAATGGATACATTTTGTTTAAATTAACTTCGATTTCATATGAAAAAGATAGAAGTGGGAACAAGAAAAGAAACTGCTGATGCAGTTAGGATCGGTTTATAATGCACCCACTTTATCACGGAATGGATAAATTTTGTTTAAATTAACTTCGATTTCATCTGAAAAAGATAGAAGTGGGAAAAGAAAAAAAACTGTTGACGCAGTTAGGATCGGTTTAAAGTGCATCCAATATATAATTAAATAACTAAATTCTGTATTAATTAACTTCGATTTTATATGAAGCAGATAAGAATGGAAACAAGAAAGGAAACTGCTGACGCAGTTAGGATCGATTTATAATGCATCCAATATATCATGGAATGGATAAATTTTGTTAAAATTAACTTCGGTTTCATATGAAAAAGATAGAAGTGGGAACAGGAAAAGAAACTGTTAGGATCGGTTTATGATGCATCCCATATATCATGGAATGGATAAATGAGCGCCAATGAATATTAATTTTGGTAATCTTTATTAACTTAAGTAAAATAATGAGACTAATAAGAAAACTTATTGGCGAAATAGTACTAATTCGTTTAAAGAGAGCTTAAGCAATCGACAAACCACTATTGACGTCAATGATGTTAAATTAATTATGGTAATAGTTACTAATTGAAATAAAAAAGCTACGCATTAAAAATCAAAATCAGTGAAGACAATGCATTTATTCGTCATAAGGAATCACAAAATATCGCTCTACTATTACTGACATCAATGATGACCTCATTTTTGTAATAGGCACTACTGTCATCATTGATGCAGTTTTAATGGGTACCAAATATATTCTTATATAGGTACAACGTATTTTATGAGTAAATTTCATGCCGTATGCAGCCACACTAATACTGTACAATTTTGTGATGGAATTTTTATAGCTTTTTCACGATATTAATGCAGGAGAAAGTAGTTCAAAGTGGTAAATTTTTTTTTCATAAGTTGCCTCGAGCAACCACAATCAGCCAGATAATACTGAATGCACTCACTTGATGAAATGAACTACTAAATACACGTTTTGCTTAGTCTAATAACGTAAAGTCATCGGGAAGGGCAACCAATAATAATAAATAAAAAAAGTTTTGGAATTTTTTTTAGCTTTATTAGTTTAGCTTTATTTAGTTTTAATTTCTTACAGTTTTGTGTATTTTGTAGTGATGTTCAGTACTGATTTATTGGTTCTTACTTTTTCACCGCGTACTAAAAACGAGTATTCAGCTAGTATTACATAAAAAAAGATAAGACGGAAAGGAAATAAAGTTGTAGGAATAGTGACCCAAAATATACAGAATATTTCATAAACTATCAATTACGATTCAAATTCAAATCAAAATGTATACAGGGTGGGAAAAAGAAATAAACATACTTTTTTTCAACGGATTCAAATTTTCGACCCTCAAAATATGGTTCCGCAATCTAAAAAAAATACGGTTCTAATAGTCTGTTCAGGAAAGCTATCGAAAGTTTTGATCCCTTATTGTTACTTTTTCCTTCGTGCATTTTTCGCCGCAAGTGTTTAACATGCAGTTATATAATAAAATTATAATTCCATGGAAAAAATTACTTTTAGTAAATATTTACAATTATCTTTGATAATCCAAAAGTATTCAAATATTAACATCCTATAAATAAAGAATGCAATTTTAAATGACAAAATGAAAAATAAGAATGAAATCGGACTAATAGTTCTTAAGAAATTAAATTTTATTTATGCTACTTTTTCAAAAACTTGATAACTCAAAAACTATTCGACCGATTTTGTTTCTATTTTTCCCTCTCCCTGAAGTGTCACTTAAAATATCGTACAGTTTTCAGAAGGATTGTAATTTTTTTTTAAATTTTGTTATGTATCATTTCAGTGTTACAGCTATTGGTTCTTCAACCCAAAGTAACGAAGGAAGAGCAAGAAGGAGCTTCACTGCTCACACTCATCAGAGATCCTTACATTTTGGTTGCAGCTGGTATGATTGATTATTTATAACATTAATTAAACACTTGCAAACATTCCTAATTAGGTACATGAAGCTCGAGAAGAACAAGACTGCTGTAATCATATAGTTAGGCATAATCACATGGTTGTGCATGGTACGGTAATTAGGCTTAGCACATCCGGCTGAATCGATTTTCAAATTATATTTCATCAGATAGCTGCAAGCGATGTCACGTATGAGTGTCGAACCTAATTAGCTGCTCAACGGTTGCATGCCACGATTTACCCACGTGAGACGTCGCTTGCAAGTATCCAATTGCATTCAAAAATAATTTTACTAAAAAATTTTTAAAAGTTGATTATTTAAAACATTAATTCAACACTTGCAAACATTTCTAATTAGGTACATGCAACTCGAGAAGAACAAGACTGCTGCAATCATATAGTTAGGCATAATCACATGGTTGTGCATGGTACGGTAATTAGGCTTAGCACATCAGGCTGAATCGATTTTCAAATTATATTTCATCAGATAGCTGCAAGCGATGTCGCGTATGAGTGTCGAACCTGATTAGCTGCTCAACGGTTGCATGTCACGATTTACCCACGTGAGACGTCGATTGCAAGTATCCAATTGCATTCAAAAATAATTACAATTTTTAAAAAAAATTTATAATAAGATAAATTTTTTGTTGTAATCAACAGAAATACAAGATAAGCTATAAAGACATTTATTACATGAAAATATTTTTATCCTTCATTTAACGATATTTTCCGGTAATACTGCAAGCGAAATTAATGTATATTTCAAATTAAAGGTTTCAAACTTCAAGACAATCTTAAAGAAAGTGTTCTTAAAGTAAGTTTCTAAAGTAATCCTAAGTTAGTTCTTAAAGTAAAGTTTCTGTAGTAAGTTCCGAAAGTAATCCTAAGTTATAAAGTAATCGTAAGTTAGTTCTTTGAGTAATGTTCGTATACCTAATTACTTAACATTTTACGATAAACATCCTTAAATGGGTATCTGAACTAAACTTAACAATCATAGTGAACGGTATATATGCTGTTAGTTTCATTGTAAGATGTGAGTAAACGGTGTCTAATTAACAATGCAATTAAAATAAAGAACATTAAATTGCGAAACTTTATTAGGAGAAAACTTTTTATACAAGTGCTTTAGCGAATTTTCCATGTAAGGAACTTTTTATCGGGATTTAGCAACTTCGTTAAAAATAGATCCGACTGTATATAAAATTGACGCTCCAATTACAAGTAAAAATATATTTCGGCAATTTTTTTAAATAAAAGAAATACAGTCTAATAGTTACGAAAAGAAATCTGTTATTATCGGAAATATATTCGCATTAAAATAGAAAATCCAAAAAAGGTAGTTTGAAAAAATTTTGTTTTCGTTTACATTCAAAAATGTAACAAAAATTGATTTTGTAAATTAAAGAAATTTCACTAATCAATAACTGTTTCTCTTATCTAAATAACTGCAAATTTGAGAAGTTATTGCTTGGGGGTAAGCGGTGTTTGGAAGCCGTGTTTATCTTTAACAAAAAAAAAAAAAAAAAAAAAAAAAGACACCGATATTTTATGTTGTGTTTCATAACTCTAAATTATTAAAATGCTAAATATAATATTTTGCAACTAAAAAGTATGAAAAATATGTTTAATAAAAATTCTGCGTCAAAGGGTTAAGCTATTTTTAACACTTCATTTGTTTAACACTTCAAAAACTGTTTCCACTTTTCTCAAAGACAGTGACGAGTAAAAAGTTTTAGTCTGAATATATTATAGTATCGTTAGAACTTAAAGTTTTTGCTCTGGTGTATACTGAGGACTGTTTTTAAAACTAAATAACTGATTAACTTGTTTCTGACCAGTAGCACGCAAAGAACTAATAGATAAAACGGAAATTTTCTTACCTATTTTGTACAACTTTCTTCAATAATAAATGATTTCTTAAAGCAAAATGTCCTTTTCTCAAAATAAACAACCTCATGAATTGTAAATTCTCTTCATCCACAGCATCTTCCATTTTTCTGACGGAAATACATCTTCCGTCAAGATTAATAAAATAACTTAAAGAACTATAATTGAGAAAACGGGAATGATAATTTCCTTTTCTTATTAATAGCGTAAGTAACCGTGGAATAAATGCTCCGAGTCTTCGAGAGAGGAAGTTTATTCCGGTAATCATAATTTGAAATGCGAATCAATAATTTTCTAATCTTCAGTTAATTGAAGTTTTTAATGCTTTTATGAAACCACGAAAAACCCCATTTAATCAAAAATTCGAATAACTTGAAGTAGTAGTAAGTAAATATACTAAAATGCTTTTTAAAAAAAGTAGAATTTTCAAATAAAAACTTAAATGTTACTCTCTAATAATAATAATAAGTTAGTAAGTGTATAGTGAAAGTCTGTAAGCTTATTTTCCAAAAAGCACGGAAATACCCAAATATATCGTATATGGTTTTTAATTATTTTAGTTTAATGAAAATGTGGTACATATTTTAAATATAAATATTTCACAAATTAAAATCGAATCGAAAAAATAAATTTTTTATGTTGTAATGATGCCAAACTAAGAGAGGGTGTCGAGTTTAATAAGTCATGTAATAGGTTGCTCTAAATGTCAAACACGTCTGTTAATATTTCATGAGATGTCTTAATCTCTGTTTTAACAATTTTTACCCCATTTTCGTGTTGTGATTGCAGCGCCATCTGTAAAGCAAAATGTTAAAACTTGTAGATTAAATTTTATTTTATGATCGGTATTGAGAAGCTGAATTACGTATATATATATATATATATATATATATATATATATATATATATATATATATATATATATATATATATATATATATATATATATATATATATATATATATATATATATATATATATATATATATATATATATATATATTGAGAAGCATTTTTAAATTACGACCTTCAATATCCAACCTCGTAGCATTGTAATTTCGGAGCACAACACAGAAGACAAGGATATTCCAGGATCAAGAATCAAGACAAAATAGTCTTCTTAAAGGACTTTACCCACATTTGTATTACATGGAGAGGAAAATCATAAGTACCTCCTACTGTTAAAATCTACGGCGAGGAAATTCTGATTTATGATCCGTCTACCAATGAGGATATTTTACGTCAACAAGCGAAATATAAATAAAAGTGCGAGTCGGGAAAAGAATTCATCTGCATGCCACCGATGAGATTCGAACTTCGGTTGCCTCATTGGGAGGCGAGTGCCTTTTTCTTTGAGTCATAGGGGCCCAGGTTAAACTCATGCACATTTTCCTGGTTAACTCGAATTTGTAAAAGAAAAAGAGAATTGAAACTTAGGATTTTTCCATTGAAATATAGTGTTGCAGTCAACATTAAGACAATTTTTAATTTAAACATTGTGTTTTTTAATTAAGAAACTGTTATAAAGTCCACATTGGAAAAATGTTTAGTTTAAATATTGTTCTTCTTCTTCCTGGGCACTACAGCCTATGAGAAGCCAAGGTCATCTCAATAAGTTTTTTGCCATCTTGATCTATTCTGTGCCATGGCCTTCCAGTTTGTTATTCCTATTATCTTCAGGTCCCTCTCAGCTACGTCCTGCCACCTAGTCGGTGGACGACCCCTTTTTCTTATACATTCTGGTTTAAGAAAAGTTACCTTTTTTGCGGGGTTTCGGTCTTCAGATCTATAAAGGTGTCCCAGCCATCGAATTCGATTGGCCTTTATGACATGAACTATGTCTGGTTGTTTATACTTTATATATAACTCATGATTGTAAAGGGTGCGCCATTTGTTATTCTCATAAACTGCAACAAAAATCCTTCTAAGTCTCTCTCTCTCAAAAATCAGCAATTTGTTCTCCTCTTTTTTATTAAGAGTCCTCTACCGACCCAAAGTTTTTTGTTCTTTTCTGTGTATATCTCCCCATCGACACCAATGACGGAGACATTGGATTCTGTACAGAGAATTATGATTAGCTATCCGGACGTTTTGATTAATGGAGACTTTAATGCCAAAAGCGTGTTGTGGGGTAACAGATTGGACGATCATAGAGGTAATGAACTTATAGAATTCATTGCTTTAATGAACCTAGAGATAGCAAATGATCGACTTTCCATTCAGTTATTGGTGACAGCTGGATTGATATCACTCTTTTTACAAACAAGCAAATTGATATCCAAGAATGGCAAGTACTTGACACGGAGACACTGAGTGGCTATGGAAATGATTATTGAAAAACAAGCAGGGCCAAGAACAGAGAAGATACAGATTTAAACTTATTCGATTTTACTATAAAAATAAACGAACTTATTAAGAAAATAGGGAAGGATCTTGATCAAATTAAAGTAAATGACCAACTAAACAGCTATGTACGGATAACTACTGAGAAGATAAGAGAAATTTGTCTTACTACAAAGAAGAATAAGGTAAAATCATATCCGAAAAGTCCGAAATGGTGGACGCTAGAATTAGCAATTTCTAGAAAACGTTTAAGAGCAAAACGAAGAAGATTTCAAAAAGAAACGGACCTGACGACTAGACAACTCACGAAAATGGAATACAAAAGAGAGAGATCGATTTACACGCGTCAAATAAGAAAACAAAAATCAACGGAACTGAGAGACCATCTAGCCAGGATCACAAATGGGGACTGTTTCGGATCGGAATATATGATAGCAAAAGGGAAAACATTAGGAGATGGTTTGTTGAAACCGCAGAAAAAGAATGACGGAACCTATACTAAAGATATTCACGAAACGATAGAAGAAGTATTGAATTTTCATTTTTCCAAGACCGTGGATCAATCATTTCCAGAAATAATTAATAATGATCTGGAACAAACTTTTACAAGTACGGAAATATCAACGACAATTGGCAGTATTAAAAATAATAAAACACCTGGAATTGACGGGGTGCCATATGAAATTTTCAAAGCTATCTGGAAACTACAGCCAATTTGGTTTCAGAACGTTATGAATAAGTGTTTAGAACTGAACTATTTTCCAAAAATATGGAAGAAGGCTAGGATTATACTAATTCCGAAACCGGGAAAAGATCCACATCTACCGGATGGATATCGGCCAGTTTCTCTGCTCCCCACGTGGGGAAAAATCCTAGATAAACTAATAACAAACCGATTGATATATTTACTTGAGTCGAATGGCAAAATACATAAAGACCAACACGGATTTAGAACGAAAAGGTCGACTACTACAGCTGTGAAGACATTAATTGATACCATTGATAGGGCTAAGAAGGCAGGCAGATACACACTGGGTGTTTCACTCGATATAAAGGGTGCATTCGATAGTGTCCACTGGAGCGGAATTAGCAGACAGTTGATGAGAACCAATTGCTCCTATTCTCTCACGATGATGATCATAAGCTTTCTTACTGATAGATTTATAGTTTATCAATCAAAAAATATATCTATAGAACACGAAATCACAAAAGGAGTGCCACAGGGTTCCAGTCTGGGACCAATCCTATGGCTTTTAATAGCCAACGATATTCTCGAAGAGAACAGATTAGAAGAGGAATCGGCAATAGCCTTTGCAGATGATTTTATGGTCACAATAACTGGAACAATATTGAATAGACTGGGACCCAAAATGACAGAGATCCTAATCAAATATCAAGACTGGGCCACCAGATATGGATTGAAATTCAGTACAGGGAAATCCCAGGCTATCGCTTTTCCCAAAAGTCGTCAAATTACAAGAAAACCCACGGTTAAGCTCAATGGAAAAAATTTCAAAGTACATTACACAATTATCTACTTGGGATTTCGTCTAAATAACCAGCTGTCCTGGCTCCCACATCTCGAACATACTTATAATAAAATTACAAACTTCCAAATGAAAATCAATAGACTGTCGGGAATCGGCTGGGGACTTACTCCGAAAATTAGAAAATTTATATATTTACAATGCACGCAAAAGGTCATAACATATGGAGCAGAAGTCTGGTATAACGATCATGTAAGAACACTTAATAAAATAAGAAAAATTGAAAGAATACCCCTACTTAATCTAACTAAAGCATACCGAACAACATCAACAGATGCATTGCAGATATTGGCGGGAACTATACCCTTGGATTTTGTCGTTAAGACGGCGACAAAGATCGCAAATTGTTATCTTCATGAAAAAGAAATCGACAAACAAGTGGAGTTACCTATAAAACACCCGGCGGAAAATATCCAGATACCATATAGACTTAACATACCGACTGATACAGGACTGGAGATCTTCACTGATGGATCGCGACTGATTTATGGAGGTGAATTTAGAGTGGGATGTGCGTTCGTAGTTTTTATGGACGGCCATCCCATAGACCATTACACATTTAGATTATGTAACAATTCCACTGTCTACAAGGCAGAGCTTTGGGCAATTTTACAAGCCATTTTCTGGATTAAAGAAAATGAAATTAAGGACACAATAAGAATATACTCAGACTCATTTTCAGGAATACAAGCCTTAACTAAACCTGCCGATAGTGACTACATGACTACTATAATCAAAAACAATTACACACAAAATATAGTCTTACACTGGATTAAAGCCCATGTGGGGTTTAAGGGAAACGAAGAAGCAGATAAGTGGGCGAAAAAGGCATGTGAAAAGGAAAAAATAGACATATTCAATCTCCCTTCCAAAAGATCGTTCAGACTAGAAAGACGAAACCAAGACGTGATAACATGGCAGAATAGATGGGACAGCTCAACCTCACAGGGCAGACATACTCATAATTTAATACCTGAGGTCTCTTATAAAGTTCAATATAGCGACTTCTATATAAACCAATTTTTAACCAATCACGGCACACAAAAAGACTATCAACGAAGATTTCATAATAAACCTTTAAATTGCGATCAATGCAGAGTTACAGACGACTTGGAACACATTCTACTAAAATGCCCAACTTATGAACATAAAAGAAAATTATACTTTCCCAAAAATCTTAGCTATGAAAATTTAAAGAAATACTGGAACCAAAAAAAGATAAAAGAGGGTATAAGGGAAATCATCAAAGATCACTTTGAAAAAAATACACCAGAAATAATATAGTTAAGATGAAAACCAACTAATTCCCTAAATAGAAGTCAATGGAAACGTGTGCAAATAATAGAGTGAAATATATGACGAACGCAATATACCTCATCATGTTCATCTTTTCATCTGTATAAAGAACATTTTAGCTCATCATGTTATAATTTTTGTAAATATTAATACCCGGATGCCCCCATAGGGTGCGGGACGGGGTATAGCAATAAATTAAGAGTCCTCACTACCATATAGGATCACAGGCCGTAGGAGTGTTTTGTATATGCTAATTTTTGTTTTTTGTTTAAGGAATTTTCTTTTTAGTTGACCTTTAAACCAAAGTAGCACTTGTTTGCCATTGCTGAACGGCTATCGATTTCGGTATTTATGTCATTTTTGCAGGTTGCAGTAGTCACAAGATATTTAAATTCATCAACAGCTTCAAATTCATAATCATTCACATGCCAAAACCGATTCCCCTCATTGGAAGGAAAACGCTGTATCCCCTGAGCCATCGTGTCTCGTTATTTTTATGTATGCAACTCATTCATTTTCTTTTCTTTTATAACCGACGTTAAACAGCCCACACAATATTGGGTTTACGACCACACACAAATGTTCAACTCCGTAGCCTTGTAATTTTGAACCTGATTCGGAAGACGAGTATTGACAAGTATTAAGAAGACAACGAACTTTTCAAACAAGTGTTGGGAGAAATTTGCCTTTGTGGAGGACTTCTTGATGGAAATACGTTACATGGAGAGGAAAACCACGAGAACCTCCTACGGTTAGTCAGGTGACAAGGGGATTCTAACCCATGATCCGTCTACCACTGATGATATTTCACGTCAGCACTGTGGTCGGTGCGAGCGGGATGCGGAATTTTATCAACCAGCCATAGCTGGAATTCGAACACGGGTCACTTCATTAGGAGGCGAGCGCTCTATCCCTTGAGCCACCATGGCTTTTAACTCATTCATTTGTGCGGATTGATAATCGTTTCAAAAGTCAACACCACAGTTACACATTTTAAGATTAGGAATAATTTTTTTTAATTTCAGGGGCCATAACGTTTGCCAACATGGGTATAGCGACGCTTGAGCCGTCACTCCCTCTTTGGATGATGGACACAATGAATGCCCCTAAATGGCAACAGGGGGCAGCATTCTTACCCGCAAGCATTTCTTATTTAATTGGAACTAACGTTTTTGGACCTCTCGGACACAGGATCGGAAGGTGAATAACATTATTTATATTCTAATTTAATTGTCTAATAATAATATTCTCTGTTTAAAAAATAAACTCATAAATTTACAATTAAATTTTTATTTTTCAATTAGTAGTACATGCATTATGAGTATTACATGCATTACCAAACAAGTAGTTCATGCATTATAACATCAATTAGTAGTACATGCATTACCAAATGATTTTAATTAAAATCGTTTTCTTTAAACCAACCGTTTTGATCGATGGATATACATCTAATTTGGTATACACGTTTTATATGGACCATGGGAAAACTATTTTGCAATTAAAAATCAGCTCAAAGTTCTTTTTTTTCAATACGATGCAAACCAAAAATTGTGCTTGTTTTAAAACATTACTTTGAGTTTGTACTTTATATTATTTTTTTACGTTCGGCGAAATCAAAGCCCAAAGTAAATGAATTGTTCGTAATCTAGGTTACTATACGTAATTTGAAACTTGCAAAGACAGCTTTCATCCAAAAAAAATATCATTTTACCTTGTTTACAAAAAAAGGTGAATGATTTGGAAAGAAAAATTTAGTAAAAACGGAAGGTGATTAGGAAAGTACTGTTTGCTGCGTTCTGCTTAGGGAACAGCAGGTTAGGTCCCATTGCAGATTTTAAACTACCTCTACTTCTGGTTATGTACTTATTAAATTCCAGAAGATGTTGATAACACTGAACGGCTAGAAAGCAAAATTCAACTTTAGTTAAAGTTTGATTTCAAACATGTTATCTCATTTCACGTTTTATGAAAGATGAACAGTGTTTTTTTAAAACTTCAAGAAACAAGTTTTTGAATTAGATTAGTACTCTTCTAGACTTGCAATTTGTGAAACACAGAGTGACCCGTAGTCACCATCCTTAATATATATTTTTGAACTCTTCGCCGAAAATGAGGTCAAATAATTCACGCACTATAAATCGAAAATTAATATTAAAGCAAAAAAATAAATAAAAAAATAATAAATCAAAACAAAAGTGTTGTCTACTCACTATTGAGGAAGGGTGAAAAAGAAACAATAAAATCTTTTGTGATTGACGCTTTGAATGAAAGAGAGGAGTTGTAGAAACACCTCTTACATTCATCGGGTAATCAAACTGGTTTTTTATTATTTTCATATCATCTTCATCGTTATTGATTTCTCAGATTTCAATAGCGTTTTTGCATCTTTCTTGAATCTTAATTTGAGATCTTGATGTCCAGACAATTTCCTACATTTTAACTACGATTCTAAAAATAAAACAGTAAGGGTGGTGATTATATGACACCGTGCAATACTCTATTCTGTGAATCAAAATATTTTATAAAGAATCTCATACAAAGTTATATTTTCATATAGGTGGCTCTCCTCTATGATTGGACTCTTAGTGATTGGAGTTTGCCTTATTATGGTATTTAGTCTTATTTTACTTTTTTTTTCTTTACACACACCTTAATCATCAAATAAAGTTTTAATATAATTTTTCAATTTTAAAAAGAATTATTAAAACATGTTTTTTGTAAATTTCTACTTACTATATTTCTATTATTCTACTTCTATGCTTATACTTAGTTTTTTTTTCTTAATACTTTTGCAGATTCCATTCGCAACTAACATAACGCACCTCATCGTACCCAACGCAGGAATTGGTTTTGCAATCGGTAAGATATCAAGAAGAGTGAAGAGCACGGGGGTTCGTTCCCCGCATCTCCACAATTCCATTTTCGCCGACCGGACTGTGTAGGGGTCAGGGAGCTTGCCTTGCATCAGAAAGGTTCTGGGTTCGAATCCCGGGCAAGGCATGGATGTTCTTTCATTCTCTGTACTATCTGTCCTTATTGTGGGAGCAAAGTTGGCCCACCTAATAGGGTACCCCTGAAAGAGTGGCCAACAAATCTGCTCTGTAAAGGCCTGAACTGACGAAATATTAACACACGTAGGCATTGGAAATAAAATTTTAAAAAATTAAGAAGATCCTGAATTGAATTTTTCAAATATTTAATGTTTTTAAGGAAATAAAATATTTTTTTCTCTGTGTTATTGATCTAAAAAGTAAGTAAGAAAAGTTGTTCACTTCTTTCAGTTATTTCGTCGTATATTTTGAGCGGTATTTTATTTTTAAAAAAAGTTTGAAACTAGTGTGTTTATCCAATTTGCTTCATGTTTATTCAGATTTTTTTAAATTATGCTGTAATTAACGATTAAAATTATGCATACTGATTGATGTTTTACTAGATATAAAAACACGAGCATTTTACCTTGCTGTGCTCAGCAATTGATGTATGTTAATTTTTTTTATTCGAAATTAAAATGATGAACGTTTCGTAATACTGTGTTTAATAGCTATAATGATGTATGTTTATTCATTTTTTATTAGAGATTTAAATGCTAAGAAATTAGTCATAGAATGTTTAGAAATAAGAATATTATGCATTTTGCAATGCTGCATTTAGCAATTAGAATGATCAAGATTTTCGTTAAGCAGTATTTGGCTATTATGCTGTAAATTTAGTTAGTCGATTTTAGTGGTCATAATAGTTTAAATTACACAAAATAAAAAGGTGAGAAACTTAGTTATTCAAGGTGTTCACTTTTTTATTGAGTGCGCTTTACAATTCAGCTTTTATTTGTGGTATTTGTGCTATTCAGTTATATGTTAATATTATAAATTATATTTATTAGATAAATACACTGGACTTTTCATTTAATTATTGAGTATAACTAATTCCTTAACATTATATACTTGATTTGTTTTTTAACAAACAATTATTCAATATCTACTTTGAAAAGAAAATACACTTGCAGACATAAGTACTTAAATGTGATCTTATATTGATGACTAATTATTCATCTATTTTCTCTCAGGTATGGTAGATTCTTCCATGATGCCTATGCTAGGCTATCTAGTAGACATAAGACACACGTCTATATATGGAAGTGTATATGCCATTGGAGATGTAGCTTTTTGTGTTGGCTTCGCAATAGGTAAATATGCTTTAAAATTAATCACTAAATGCACGATATAAGTTTTATTTTAAACTAATCAAACACCACATCTAAAATCGAGTGTGTGTATTATTACTTTGGCTGATAGATCAGAAAACAAGATTTCAATTTATCAGAATAACAATGTATCAAAACTTCTGATGAATTGAATGTATCAGAACTTCTGAATAAACCGAGACTAGCAGTATATCAGAGCTTCTAATAGGCACACTGAGAAGTGTGTCAGAACTTATAATAAACAGAGAACAACTATGATTCGGAACTTCTGATAAACAAAGATCAGAGATGCATCAGAACTTCTGATAAACTGAGAGTAAAAATGATTCGGAACTTTTGATAAATTGAGAGCAATAGTGTATCAGAAATTCTTATGAACTAAAAGCTGTAGTGTATCAAAACTTCCCTTAAACAGAAAGCAGCAGCGTATCAGAACTTCTAAGAAACTGACTGAAGCAATGTATCAGAACTTCTGATGAACTAAAAGAGCAGAAGTGTATAAATTTAAATTATACACTTATAGTATCAGAACTTCTGATAGGCACTGAGAAGTGTGTCAGAACTTATAATGAACAGAGAGAAACCATCATTCGAAACTTCTGATAAACAGAGATCAGAGATGTATCAGAACACCTGATAAACTGAGCGCAACAATGATTCGGAACTTCTGATAAACTGAGAACAACAGCGTATCAGAACCTGATAAACAGAGAGCACCGGTGATTCGGAAACTTTGATCAACTGAGAGCAATAGTGTATCAGTAATTTTTATTAACTAAAAGCTGTAGTGTATCAAAACTTCTTTTAAACTGAGAGCAATAGCGGAATATCAGAACTTCGAATAAACTGACTGCAGGAATGTATCAGAACTTCTGATGAACTATAAGAGCAGAAGAGTATAAATTTAAATTATACACTTATGGTATCAGAACTTCTGATAGGCACTGAGAAGTGTATCAGAACTTATAATGAACAGAGAGAAACTATTATTCGAAATTTCTGATAAACAGAGATCAGAGATGTATCAGAACTTCTAAGAAACTGACTGCAGCAATGTATCAGAACTTCTGATGAACTAAAAGAGCAGAAGTGTATAAATTTAAATTATACACTTATAGTATCAGAACTTCTGATAGGCACTGAGAAGTGTGTCATAGCTTATAATGAACAGAGAGAAACCATCATTCGAAAATTCTGATAAACAGAGATCAGAGATGTATCAGAACTTCTGATAAACTAACTGCAGGTACGTATCAGAACTTCTGATGAACTATACGAGCAGAAATGTATAAATTTGAACTATTTAGAGAATGGTCATGCATAAATATAAAATTAATTATTGTATATTAATAGGTCCTATGATGAGTGGAAGCATAGTAAAAGCTATTGGCTTCACAGGGTGAGTTTGCATTTTTGAAAATTCTTAAGTATATTAAATATTTTTCACTCTCAGAAAAATAGGTTCTACATTGAAAAATAATATCAGTATCTTGTAGCATAGTGCAAATTTGCTGCAACTTTTATAAGATGTTAACTTGGATCATCATTCGCCGTTTAAGTAGTTAAGTTAAACCATAGTATCGCATAACCAAGTTTAAGAAGTAAGATAATATATTTACACTTAGCATATTAACGTTGCAGAAACTGCAGTGCAATAGAAAAGTCAAAGTAAGCAACAAAAAATTCAAAATTCAGATTTGTACATATTTGGCATCTTTATATGGTAAGCCACATATTTCAAAAACGGTATCTGTGGCAGTGTGGCGTGGGTAATGTTGCTCACCTCCATGAGTTAGGTTCACAGGTGCCCACTCGGTAACGTAAAATGTGCAACACTTCCGGCATCTTCCGAGATGAAGATGTTCAGTGCCTGCCATCGAGAAGAAAAAAAAAAGTCTATAAAAAAAACTTCAAAAACAAGTTTTATCAGTTTTTTGAAATTCTATATCAGCGTTCATAGCATTAACAATAGAAGGAGACAAGTTGTCAAACCACTTTTCTCGGAATCAATTGTGAAGCACTTACGTTTTTTTGCGAAATACGATACCACGCTCTTCGAAATATCTAACGCTGTTTGCTCATTTTAAGCATGTTACGGTATGTCACTCCACTCAGCGTGTATCTAAAGCATACTGACTCATGTGGTATGTTATTAAAGAATATATATATATATATATATATATATATATATATATATATATATATATATATATATATATATATATATATATATATATATATATATATATATATATATATATATATATATATATATATATGTAGATTATGAGTCACAAAATTAAGCATGCATCCGCTTTCCATTATTAAAAGAATCGAATTTCACAAAATGATTAGAACAGGTTGTTTGTTTGTCCCGTTTCACGTGGTGAGGCTTGAGATTAAGCGAAGTCTTTCTTAAAGAATTCTTCATGTTTCCCTAAATTAATAATCAAGGAAAAAAATTCGTTTTCTTCTTTCAATGAATAAATGTTTTCATAAAATACATGCTTCTCTTTATCAACCTTATTTGGTTATTATTAAGTATCGACTATTATCAATTATCGATAAGTATTAATTATCGAACTATTATAACAGTATTGGATTATATTAGAAAAACAAAGTGTAGAGAACACCGGGCAATGGAACTTAACCTTAAAAAAAATATCAGTGCTAGAAAAACAAGGCAAAAGCTTTTAATTAAAAAAAAATCTGTGTAAAGAATCCTTGACATGTGAATTTGGCAATGGTTTTCAGATTTATGAAACATTAGTGTAATAATTAGTATTAATAACCACATCTCTAATATCCCTTAAACAACACCGATATTTTTCTTAAATTATACTTAATAAAAGAACATAATTTAAAAAGAAAATCTCCCTAGTAATGAAAAAAATAAAAAAAGTATTATAACCTTAAATTTGATGATGCATTGTGTTCGGCGTATAAATGATATTTTGAAGCAAAAGTTACATCGTTAGTTTACATCGTGAATTATTATATCACCGCCTTAAGCGAAAATACTAAGCGAGTCATTTTCCCACAGCCAGATTGAAAACAATTTTCGTCCACCATCTCAACGGTAAACGTCTAAATAGGAATATTAACACGACTCTACAATAATTTTTTAAAAACGCATATTAAACACTTCTTTCTTGTTCCTGTCAAAATGTCGGGGTGATGTTTCACCCTATAATTCTAGTGCCCGTGATATTTCCGAGCTGGTATGCTCAAGAGTAAAATGTCAAAACATATAAAGCAATCCATTTTTTATGACCGGAAACATATTTATTTCTCAACCCATACACCAGATGGCAGTGCCAGACTATTTGCCATGGGTTTAGAGATATTTTATTTTAAACTAGATGTCAGTATTCATCAAACATGTAAGTTAAAAATTAACCCTAAAATTGAGTATATATATTGTATATATACTTAGTTTTATAGAATTTCCTTGAATAAAAAATCGGCACTTTTATGACCGTTTACTTCAAAATTATGCGCCCATTAAGTTGTTAATAAAAAATTATTACCGTGTCTTATTCATGCCATTTCATCGTCATCATCATCCTGGGTGCTACATACCTTACAAAGCCCCGATCTCCTTTAAGATCTTAGACCATTCTATTCTGTTGTTCGCCATTTTCTTGTAGTTGGCAATTTTAAATAAATTTAAGTCCTCTTCTGTTTTCCATCTAAGTATTCACCTAAATATTAAACCTCTTGGTTTAATATATAGGTGAATACGTTCATTTATGACTTTATTACTCGTATTAATGACTAATACCATTAAGACTTTATGCCATTTTCTTCTTTTTATTTATAGTTTAGTGTGGTGCATAGCAGTTGTTAGTTTCGTATATGCTCCTCTAATGTTTCTATTACGAAAACCACCTGGTAGAGCAGAGGATCAAGTAAGTACCATCAATTCATAATATCAGTAATTAGTGGAAAAAATGAATAGTTGGGGAACCTATAAGTCTCTTTATGTACAGCGAAGGTAATACTAAACAGTCACCACAAGTTTATTTTATTATTAAATGCTAAATATTACGTTAGGTAAGGTTACATAAAAAATTCACATTGTTCACAGAGCTATTCAAAACTATTTATTCAATTTTGAATTTCAAGTAGCTGGAACCGCTCATGTGATCCACATTCAACTCTCCCGGCAGCTCCTTCCCTCGACAGGTACGTTTGCCCGACAATACGAGTGCATATCATACATCATCCAATCATGGGCAAGCACCTAGTTCCAATTTTAAGGCTATATCCTTTAATAGCCATGGTAAGAATGCCACGTAATTTTGACACTGGTCAGACCTCAGCTGCTACTTTTCTCTTTTCAAATTTTCACAACCAACGGGAAAACTTTCAGCCACAACACGACAGATGAACGTTTTGACCGGTTGTTTGGTCGACCGTTAGGATAGAACTCACTTACCACTAGTATCACTCACTTACTCTTATATATATATATATATATATATATATATATATATATATATATATATATATATATATATATATATATATATATATATATATATATATATATATATATATATATATATATATATATATATATATATATATATATATATATATATATATATATATATATATATAGGATATAAAAAGTATATACTATAATAATATACTATATCTGCGTAAAACTAAACATCTACTTATTAACTAATTGTTTTATACATACATTTAGAAATTCTGTGCAATTATTTTTTAAACGAATTAATTAAAAAAAATTATATTTGGGACAATCGTCTCTATTTTACTTTATTAAGTAGAGTCTTGTTCTTGACCAGTGGTCCCTGAATTACACAGATATGTATCGTGTTTTGACTTCCGAAATTTTTTATTTTCTGAAATTAAATAAAGGATGTGATGGTTCCAGCTAGTTTTTAGGCTTAGAGAATTTCTGCTAAAAGATTTTTTTTTTCTTCACAGACAGCCCTGAAAGATACGGCTGTACGATACGTGAGCTATACCAACGATGAATCGCCGGAAGAGGATGACACCAGGAAACAAGCCATACAGCAGCAACAAGCATGGGTAAAATGATGAAACGAAATTCTAAACGATGCCATTTTTTTCTGAACAAAATGCCTCCTCCTAAATCCCAATGCCAAAAAAAAATATATATTTAAACTCATATACCAACGAACCATACGTTCATTGTTCTCGAAAAATCATCACTTTGCCAAACTGCGTTGTTACAAACCAGGGACGAAGTAAAAAGAATACCTGATATACAAAGTATTATTGAAAGCCAACAAAGTATGGTAAATCGCATCGAATTTTGGCTCTGTTATGATAAATCGAGGGAGAGGGCTGAAGTGTTGGGAATGCTTTCTGTGTTGCATAAATCTGTGTCTTTATGCAGTCATTGTATTTCACATAAATATTATTGTTGACTGTTGCTTATATAAATTATTACGAATGTGTTAAAAAAATTTCTTAACAAGCCTGTTGTAAATGTATGATGAAATTTCCTCAAATTGTATTTTGAAGTTATAACTTATATTTATAATCTTTATCAAAATCATTTAATGCCATATTTCTAAAAAATACAAGCTTAGCCAAAGTAATTCGCACAGTTTCAAAGAACTTCTTATTTACAAGC
Source organism: Parasteatoda tepidariorum (assembly GCF_982258835.1). Classification (NCBI taxonomy): domain Eukaryota; kingdom Metazoa; phylum Arthropoda; class Arachnida; order Araneae; family Theridiidae; genus Parasteatoda; species Parasteatoda tepidariorum. The sequence continues at coordinate 90,679,856 of NC_141763.1, read as the reverse complement.
AGACGACATACAAGCAAAAGGTGGTGCACAGAAAGATACATCCACTCATCAAGTTCCTGGAACACACTACATGTATTCAGTGCGTACAACTTCGGTCGCCAAGAACATATTCCAAAATGACCCTGTTCCATCCATATATGGATGGTGTTTTCAATAGAAATGTAAACAATAACAATCTCGAGCTCGGGACCTACTCTAGTTCCGGTTAAAAAGTTTGCAGCTGCTTACTACATGTTATTCTGATAGGCGATGTTTTCAAACGGATAATTTTATTTTCAATAAAAGAAATAAACTAGATAATTTCTGAGCTCAAATCTGCCGTATTTCATAAGATATTAATGTTATTATGTAATTCTGGGGAGTTTGGAGTGAAAATTTGTTTTAGTTATTTTGTTATTTATTATTAAAAAAGGTGACATGGTTGCTAGATTTTGAATAACTCGCTTTTTTGGCAGTCTTGATTTGGCCGTTGACTGTTTGTTTGTGTTGCAAGCTGTGCACCATTTTACGTTAGTGTTAACACTTTTAGTATTGTAAACAGTATTGTTAGCATTGTAAACATAAGTAATAAGTAATCAAATACATTGTTTGCAAGAATCTCAAAACACAATGATGCCAAATGGCTTTAAAATACAACTGAAACAGTAACCCGGAAATTTAGGCAGTCCAGAGCTTGCAGCGCTCCCTAGTGTAGAAAACATCATCCATTAAACAGCATGTTACCATTAATGGCCGTCACAGTTCTGTTTTTTTTGGACATTGTTTTTTTATAAGTTTGTGAACCTCCAATGGCAACAACCCTACAGAAACTTATCACTCCTGCTGTGACGGGCATTGATAGTGACATGCTATTGAATATGTGGATGGAACAGGGTTACTTTGGAATGTGCTTTTGGTAACCGAAGTTGCTCACATTGAATACATGTATTATGTTCCATTAACTTGATGAGTGTATGCATCTTTCTCTGCATCAACTTGTTTGTATATCGTATGATGGAATTTTAAAAAAATGTTTTGAAACTGGATGGATCAATTAGTCTAATATTGTACAAAAAAATACATTATGTAAATTCCGAGAAAAACTGTATATTGTATTAGTTAAAAATAATCACGTTTTATCTCAGGGGTGGCTTAACAGTAGTGTATGCGCCAAACGTGGTACATTGGATGAAGTGGAGCTTCTCTTTGTTCTGATATTACCGAAAGTGATTTCTAGTTTTTAACCCTTTGCGGTCGCATTAAGTTTATACACGGGTGTCATGCTGGTCGGAATTAATTTTCGCTGAACAAACAATAATAAATAATAGGCAAGATTATGAAGGGAAAATGAAATTTATTAGCTCTTTTTTAAACTTTAGATATATATAACTCAATAATATGTTTCAATTTTATGTAAAAATTTTATAATTTATTTTATAGTTCTCCATAATGTGGTATCTTTCAAAGCTGTCTTTCCAATATAAAGCCCTGGTCTTCTGGAACACTTGTCGAAAAAATAATTAGTTCGGCGTCGTCCGCCTTTTATTTTTCTGTTTAAACATACAGAACAATCTTTACTCTTCATATTTGCACAGTGCTGCAATATATGTAGTTTGCCATTAAGCTGTGGCTAACATCTTTGCTGTGGTGGCTGAGAGCAGATATACGACTGGAATGGTATAAAAGCGTTGGTGGCTGAAATTAGACATACGACCGTAAAGGGTTAATTTTCCTATCTTAATTCTATGTCTTCTTTAAGATCATTGCTTAATTGAAACTTTAAGATTTAAGTGCATAAGGTAAAATTGTAGTTTACATAAAAATCTGCCAATTACTAACCATTAGGCGCGATACCAAATTCACGAATCTGAACAACGTTGGTGAACAAATTGGTGCAAAGGTTGACCACCCCTGCCTTAAATCGATGGAATATTTTTGCGAATTACTTATATCTGTGTAATTCTCGAGAGTGTGAACCAGGGTCCAAATAATATCAAACTAAAATAAGAACTTTTCGTCGTTGTAAGTACACACCAAACAAATAAAAGCATCATTACGATTAGAGTAGCCAAACCAAACTTTCAAAAATGTGTTATAATCATCATTGAGGAAACTACGGAAATAAATGAAATATGAATAACAAATAAATCAAATAGGAATCTGAGCTATTGCTATGAATATTAGCTGTGTTTAAATTTAATCTCAAAACACTCAAACTGAATCGAAATGAAATGAGAATACAAATTTCTTGAGCTACGTAGTGTGTCTCAAAAATCCTGTGTGGCTTATTGTTTGCTTTTTATGTACTTAATTGCTCACTATTTAGTCTTAAATCATACAGATGTGATGGCTGGTAATACAATCTTTAATGTTAACTTAACTCATTATTTATTATGTAAATATTAATGTTTGTTGCTGTGTCATTATGAGTGAGTGTTTTTTTTTTTAAAAAAATCGAACTAATCAGGCAAGGTTGGATGCATAGAAATTTTTCATTTTGTTGAATTCAGCGATTCATGCAACTTTAGGTCACGCCAAATGTGCACCATACATACCGTGACTTTTTTTTTAGCTTCTACTCATTAGTATGTAAAACCTTTGTAATTAATTGCTGACACAAGATTTTGACAGTCGAAGCCTAAGCTTTATTTCGAAATTTTCGAATGACCTTTGACCTTTAAGACAAAGGTCCATTGTTTATGTTTTAATAGTTATTGCGTACATTTCGAAAAAAATATTGCCCTATGTAAAGTGGTGTGCTTTTCTCAAAATTCAGTATTAAAACCCAACAATTTTTCGCATAAATAAAAAAAACAAAAACGTGTGTCTCATAGTTTTATATAAAGGAAATATTCGGAAAATTTCAACAAAATTAAAAATATACTGCATCTAATCTCGTCTGACTCTTAATAAAAATGACTCTTAAGTATCAATTCAACATTTATGTCCATCTTTAAAGCTGCAATATTTAATTTGGGGCGATTTTTTATTGGGGACATAAAAACATGTTGCATACATAAATAAAAAAAATAATTTCGGCATTCTTTGTGCATTAAAACGAGAAAAAAGTAAATATATATATATATTTATACAAAATTTTATCCAAATGTATTTCACTTATAATCTTAATAAAGAACAAGTTAAAGTATCAAAATGATAAAATATGCGCTGTTTACTGAAATCACCATCCTTAATCTCTATTTTACGAACCACTAACAAAACTGAAGATATAAAATATACAAATTAAGGTCCGGAAAATAATATTTAATTTTTAAAAACAATATTGAAATTTTCTGGAATTGATGTTAAGAATGAGAAAGATGAGATAAATGGTGAGAGATGTTGAAAAGTGGTAATTATAATTACCTTTAAGTTTCAATTAAAAGGAAATCGAAATTTTTTTTATACTTTCACTTCCGCCTTCTTCGTTAATTATTTACCATACTTCACAGGAGTTTTCCTTTGCTAGCTTGTTGGCTATATTTGAGAAGATATCTTTTTAGCTGATGTCTGGGATGGGTTATTCTTGAGGTTGTCAGATTTTGTAACAGATAAATACTAATTGGCGACCTCTGTTTTCTTGCTTATGATTATTTTAGACAAAAATTGCATTAGGTTCGGTTATTACAAAACAGAAAATGCTTCTAGAGATATCGGCTCTTAGTTGGCAAAACATTTACATTCTTTTTTAAGATAATTATTATTTTCCATTTTCTTTTGCATAATATTTTGTAATGATTTTTTTAAACTTAAAGGAAAGTTTTAAGACCTTATTTAGAAGTTCATTTCATATAAAAAAATTCAAAATCAGATTCGGGTTCGTTCATATTTGAGAAAAATATTCCGAGCTCTTCTAGAACAACAATAAATACATTATGTTTGTGTTAATTTGATTGGAGGTAACTTAAACTCTTTGTGAGGTTGTACATAGCTGGGAAAAAAATCTTCACGCTTGTATTAACTCGGTCAAAATTTTTTGAGTTGGTAAAAATTATTTTACACTTTGCATTTACTTTTTCAAGATTTTTGCGTCGTTAAAAAAAAGAAAAATGTTTGCACTTTGCATTAACTTTGTCAAAAAAAAAATTTTGTGTCGGTAAAAAAATTATTTACACTTTGCATTAACTTTTTCAAGATTTTTGCGTCGTTAAAAAAAAGAAAAATATTTGCACTTTGCATTAACTTTGTCAAAAAAAAATTTTTTGTGTCGGTAAAAAAATTATTTACACTTTGCATTAACTTTTTTAAGATTTTTTTTTGTGTCGGTAATATAAAAAAATATTTGCATTTAGCATTAACTTTGTAGAGATTTTTTTTTGCGTCAGTAATAAAAAAAAATATTTACACTTAGTATTAACTTTGTCAAGATTTTACTTGTTTCGGTAAAAAAAAATTAAAAAAAAAACGGATTAACTTTTTCAAGATTTTTTTTTATGTCGGTAAAAATAAGCATTTACGTTACGCATCAAACTTGTCAAGATTTTTTTGTGTCAGTAAAAAGAAATTTTTACGTTTCGTATTTATTTTGGCAAAAAAAAACTTTTTTGTAACACCAAAAAAAAAAAAATCTTAACATATCTATATACTTTGCCAAGATTTTTTTTTGTCGTCAAAAAAATAAATATAGATTTCTACTCTTGTAAAATAAGTATATTGTCTACATTTTTCTGTTTTCCTTTTACTGAATGCGGTTGTAACAAATCTAAGTAGATTTTATATCTCAAAAACAAAAAAATAAAACATTATCTTTACCTATGATTTTAAAAGAAAATTATACTGATTTATCAGAACAATAACGTCTACTGTGATTGGAATGCAGTCTGTGTGCCAGCAATAGCAAAGTACTTTAATTAATTTATTTATTTTTGAAATAAATTGGATTTGACTTCAAGATTATTGAAAATGTACGAGTTCGGTAAAACGGAGCCAGTGGAGTGCGCTCCAAAAAGTTAAGACGCTTCATTGTGTTAAAAGTTGAAAGAGTTCAATAGGTTTAAACTCAAGAGATCGCTTTTCTTCTATCTTTTTATGTAAATGAACAAGTTAGTTTTAAATAAAAAAAAATTGTAAGATCTTTCATTGCGATCTTCAATGAGAATGTTTCCTGAAATAATAATTTTTGTTTTACATTTTAGCCTCTACTTGTTCGTGAAAAGAATAAGTGTCTCGATCTTACGTGATTTTTCCACTCTACACACATTTCCCCTCTTCGTTGCTCGTGTTTTCAGCAAACCGTACTGAACCGTTGCTGAAACCATGGTAACGGAGAGAAATTAAGTGTGTAATCCGTAACCTTGAAAAACCTATTCCATCGGTAGAGCAGTGTTTTGTTTTTTCTTAAAAAAATGATATAAATATTGAAATAATAATTATATTATCAAACAAAAAATTAAGACGTGACGTGAAAATTGTGTATTGGTTAGTTCGTAATGTCGGCAGACGCGCAAGTGTTAAAAACTCGAAAGCAGAAATGATTTTGAGCTTCACTGGCAATAAATACTGGCTCCGCATCACAGAACTCACTCAATCCTGTAAAACTAATAAACAACATAAAACATTTCAGTGAAATGATTGTTTGATAACTGACTTTTTACCAATTGAATACACCAATAAGTATAGCACTAGAAGTCTCAACATGCTTGCAATTGTTTTTGAAAACGAAAAATATTTTTACTCATAATGTTGTAAATAATAAATTATAATTGTCTCATTGTGCAGTCTCCTTTTTTTCTTAACATAAAAATTTCACATTCAAATCTATAATTCAGTTATTTTCAAATTTTTTCCCACACCTAATAAATTAACAATCTGTATATTTGAATTTCATCTCTTTCTTTAATAAAACCTCCGAAAAACGTATGGGATACCTAACTGGAGACAATACTAAGGAACAGTTAGTAATTATTATTAATAATGTTAAAACAAAAATTAATGAGTAAATTAATACAGAGTTACCTAAACTTAACAAAATTTCATCGATTTGAATCATGATTTAAATCAAGTGATTTCTTTACAAAAAAAAAAAAATAGTTATCAAAAAACTGCTAAACAAAATAATGAAAATATATAATCTCTTCACCAGTTCATATGATTATAACCGCAAAAAGGAGTACTCTCTAATTGTATCTATGTAGCCAAATATACAAATTTACTTACTAATATTTTTAATAAATTTAATAATTTGGCTAAATCGATACAATGTTAAAAAGCACTTCTTTTCGTGGATACAATCGTGTGAGCGGATATAGATTACATATTTTAATTATTATTATTTTGTTTTCCAGCACTGTAATAACTTTTTTTAAATAAAATTTTTTTAATTATTTTTAAAAATATTTTATTAATTTTTCTTCTTCTCATTTCATTAATCTTCATTATTTTCCATGTTTCCACTATATTTTTAACTTATTTTATGAGTTCTATATACTTGCAGATTATGCACAGTAAATAAAACTTAGTAATTTTCTTTACTTTTCTCTCTTTTCTTTATTGTGTTATGTATACACATATAATCTCTAAAATTTAGTTACTGAATATGAATTGTTTTACAAAAGTAAAAGTACAAGTATTTTTAAGAAAAGTAACGAGTAAAAAGTTCTTATTTTAAAAAGTAACGAGTAAAAAGTACAAGTACTTAACAAAAAAAGTAACGATTTAAAAGTACTTTTCTAGGAAATCGAAAATTCAAAGCAACCTAAAATTTTATTGAATAATATTCTTATGTTCTTTAATGTATTTGCAAAATTGTTGTTATTTATTTAATTATTTTTAATTTTGAAAGTTATGGACATTAATTTATTTTTAAATTCGGAAGAATATTATAATATAATTTTATAATATAATCGTATAATATAATTTTAACCTTTTAACGGGCCCTTTATTTCTAATAAAGGTAAATTAAAGTATTTTTTGAATTGAAATTGTTTTAAGAACAGTAATTGATATTAAAAAAAATACTCATTTAGTTTATAAAAATGCCATTTTTTGGTGGTAAATATATTTAACATGACCTATTAGGAACTTATTGACTTTTATTTTTCTTTATTTATAAAATAAATTTCTTAAATGCTACAAACTTCACAAGGAATTATGTATTTTATAACTTTTATACGTTTTTTAAAAGTGACAAATGGTTACCAATTTTATTCTAATTTACTTCAAGAAAGTTGAAGTTATTGAAAAATGGAAATCTAAATTAAAAGTGGTAAAACGTGGTGGTTAGTATACTTACCACGGCATTCAAAAGGGTTAAAATCAAACATAATTTTAATATCAAACTTTTTATGGATTTGCACGAAAAAAAATTGTATCAATTGATAGTAATTTTTAGTTTATTATTTTTATTTATTTAAAATATCATTGATTTAAAATTGTTTTACTCTATAGAAACGCGTTTTAAAAACACAAACATAAACAAAGCAAACACGGGGCTTCAGATAGCTTAGTGATCTTTGAGCTTGTAAAAAATAATTGAATGTGCTGTATAAGTTGAAACAGAACAGTCTACGGTTTTATTTGTAGCAATAGCTAATGCTGAAGTCATGCGAGAAAATCATTTTCCGAACATTTCTGCCTAACGGAATTATTAAAATTTGTAAACGAATTTTAGTATCAGTGGTTAAATTAATACCTTCGAGTTTTCAAGAGTTAAAATAATAATTATAATAGTTTTCGATAGCACAAATAGCTCTGAAGTTCTTAGAAATTTGACTGGGCGTTGTTTGACGAGGTCAGGCATAAACATAATTTTAGTAAAAAATGTACTAGGTAAAAATGTATTTAGTAAAAAATGTATTAAGGCAAAAATGTATTGATAGTGAGTTCAAAAAAAAAACTTAAAAACGTAATAACGAAATCCAACATCAAAAGAGCCGTCTTTTCCCTTTCAAGAATGACAATTTTAAAAGGTCAAGGTATTTAAACACGAAGTTAGCTGTGAATGCATATATATTGCACATTAATTTTATAAATTAAAAAAACATAAGCATTTTTTTTAAATTAAATTTTTTTTTAGAAAGCTTACCGAGTTTTAGAAAAAAGTAACGATTTCATTCGTCATTTCCGTTACAAATACTTGTACTTTTTCCCTAAAAAAGTAACGAAAGTACAAGTAAAAGTACTAAATTTAAAAAGTAACGAAGTACAAGTAAGAGTACGTACTTTTTACTTGTACCGGCGGTATAAGTAACGAAAGTAAAAGTACTGCCATATATGATCACAACTGTATTTTATTTTGATATTGTAATTTTTACAACTTAAATACTTTACCATGTCAAAAGGATATTATTATAATATAGCCTTATAATGCTATTTATAAGATTAATTCATATTAACTTTTTCATAGCATAATTTTCAATTAATAAGTTAGTTAATCTATACAGAAAGATTTGACAACTTGCAATTAAGGTAAGGCCTAAGGTAACATACCTATTTTTATCATTCTAATAATTTAAATTAAAAAAAATCCGAGAAAAAAAATTGTGAGTTTTTAACTTAGCCTGTTTTTCAGCAGTTAATAATGAGACATTTCTATATTTGAATCATGCATTTATACTTAACTATGAAACAATTTTTAAAGCAGAGATATAGTTAGAAATTGGCATCATTTATTTTTAATAATATTCGAATTATATTTATGAAATTTAACTTACAATACTAAAGTGTTCTAAGTATCTTAAAAAAAGAAAGAAAAAAAATCTCATAAAAAAGTGATTTAAATCAAATTATACAGATTAAAAGGAAAAGAAACCCACAAACCTTGTTTTCAAAACTACTATAATGCATATTACAATAAAGGATATACAGAATAAGAGAAAAATATCCCAAGTTCTTATATGTGTAGCTCTTTTGTTGCATGACAAACATCTAATCTGTTAACTTTATTTCACACAATGAATGGTTCCTGAAGCTACTTATGCAGGATAAGTTCTCCTAGCATCATGATACATAAAACTTGTCTTGCGAGGTTAGGCGACATGTGACTTACACTGAATTACATAGCCATTAAGATCCCCAGACCTTAAGGTCATGTTACTATTTACATGAGGTCATAGGAAAGAGACTGTTTATGAACCATTGATGCCAAAAACGGTGAACTAATAAAAATGCATTTGAGCAGCTTTAGGAACGTTGCATTATCTGAGGATAAGAAATTGCAAAACGTGTTTACAGATTAGATGTTTGCTATGTAAAAAAAAGGCGGCCATGTAACTGAAACAAAAATTTGGTACATGGTTATTTATTTCTGAATATTATTTATCGTAATATGTGTACTGTTCAAAGGAAAAAATGCAGTCCTTTTGTATCCAACTTGGTATTTAACAGTAGTTTCCGAAGCTCTTGCGCAAACTAAAATATAAAACACTACAGATTAAGTGCTTTACACTTAACGTAAAGCTATATTTTAAATTATATCTATCATCTTGAAGATGATACTCATTAAAATCTACAAATTCTCCATTTTTTGCAAATGTTTATGAGATCAAATAATGCAACATAGGAGTAACTCTTTAAACATTTATAAACTACGTTAAATGTTTTTCATTTTCACAAAACTAAGGCTCTTCTTTACACAGAAGTTTCGGGTGATTTTTATAAACATAAATAACGCTAGCTATATGTAGACAAAAACTAACCTAACAGTCATGAATGACTATCACAAACTTGAAACAGTTCAACATTTTAAATCATCATCACCAACCATGGCCAAGCAAATAGCCCGATCTTCCAAATAGCGCAGTCTTTTAACGGCCATGGGGCCGTTAAAAGATAAGCATCACTGGCCCGCCATTCATAACAGTTATATAAATAGCATAGTATATGCTAAAGAGCATTATGGCAGATTTCTAAAATGATTCTTAAAAAAGACCTTGATAATGGAGTCCTCATAAGAAAAATAAATGAAGACATGCCATAATTTATGTAACCAGCTTTTTGAAAATGAATTTATTTCATTTACTTTTTGTTGCATTTATAAAAACAGACTTTTTTACATCTATTTCACAGTAAATTAATACATAAAATTCACTTTTATTTTTTTTATATATTATATACACTAGAAGATTAGTAAGTAGAAATTGAAAGAAAAATTAGTAGTTGAAAAGAAAAAGTAATTGCACAGAAAAAAATCATATCTAAAATAAACACAAAGAAAACGATTACCATTATGAACTAATCAATACCTTTAAAAAAAAATACTAATAACACTAAAAACTATTTACAATTTTGTAACAATTTTACAAACAGTCCATATACTTTTTTAGTATTAACACATTCAAATATATAAAAATATGTATAAATTTATCAAAAAACAATGTGTCCTCAATTTAATACACATTAAAAATTAAAGTGGTTTTCATAAATTTATTACAAGGAATTCTACTCATGCAATTTAAATTACCATAATAAATTCAATTATAAATGAAAAAGACATCAAATAAACTTAAAGATTTTTGTAAAAGTGGAAATCAACATTCATATATTCTTATGATCCTGTAAGCCAAATTTTTTCTATGAAAGCATATTTATAATTCCAAAATGTTTAAAATAACCCAAGCAACAATTTAACCTCGACCCCAGTTGGGCACGAAATTGGCTCAATATGGATCCTATAAGAACATGCACCGAGTGACCGATATTGAGATGTCTAGATTCTTCAATATTGGTCCTAGAATGGCCTATATAGGGCGCACATTGGCCAATATAGGACCTATATCAGTAAATAATGGATATAAAATGTAGGATTCAATATCGGAAAAGTAATGGCCCTTTGAACAATTATTGAGCCAAGATTCATGAATATTGGCCCAAGTTATTTTGCTGCTAGTCAAAATATAAAACATTATGTTAAACAAGCTTTAACTAATTATGTCAATTGAAAATAAACAAAAAATGTTGACAGTAATAATTTGTTTTTTAATTAATCTTCCATTTATTAATCCAAACCGCAGTTAACAGTGGGACTTTGCTGTCACCTAATGCCAAACTAACTGAATTTTTTTCTGGTATTTCCAATAAAGAAAAGCTGATTACTTTTTTCTTTCTTTTTCGGTTTTTAAAATATACTTGGCATATTTTGTCTCTGGGAGCCATAAAGAATGTTAATTCAATACTGATGCTTGTGATCAGAATTGATAAAAAATACTGATTTAAAAAAAAGAAAAAGAAAACCAGTTTTATTAACACTTCGAGTGGCACACATATTTTTAAGGAAATTCCAATCAGGACACGCAAACTGTTTAGAAGTGTGGTATAGCAATGCGAAATTTGATTTTTCTACATAAAAGTTAGTTACTAATTTCAAATTAATTTTCAGTGATTACAAGGTAAAAGTCTGAGTGCTGTGGCAAATTTTTTTAGAGCATTTTGCGACATACCTCTCTAATACTAATATCCTTCTGCAATATACTTTTAAAAACAACAAATATACATGCTACTAAATTAAAGTAACAAAAGCATTAATTTGAAAAAAAATTTCAGATCAAATAAAATAATTTTTTAATTAAATATGTAATATTTTTTATTCAAATATTATAGGTGATATTCTCGCATTTTGTAGGGGGAAAACACACTAATTATTTACTTTTTCGCACTTTGAAAATCACTATATAAATAACTCATCATAAATTCTTGATATTCGTAGCACTAACTACCGAAAAAAAAGGTCGACGGCGAAATCACATTAATCAGAGTCTTCGATAAAGGGTTACTAAATCGAGATTCAGATGTAATAAATTATATTTTATCCGATACTTTTAATAAATTATATTTTATTAAAAGTATCGGATTTTAAAAACTTTCCGGAAATCAATAGTAATAACTGCACAAAATAATTAGAACAAAAATTTCTGCAGAAAAGAAAACTAAATTTGACTTTATTATTTTTCCTTATTCTCAAATGAGAACGGAAAAATCACAAGCATTTTTTCCCGCTCCGATGTGCAAGAAAGACGTCTTTTGAAAAATAATTCTGAAGATAAGATAAAACTTTCGAAAATTTCTGGGGGAAAAAAATCACAACATTTTTTACTTCCAAAAAAAAAAATCTCTCTTCAAGAACTCTGTAACGTTTTGCGACAATGTCACAACGATTCTGCCACGGAGATTCTGAGTTTTTTGTCATATTTAAACTGTTAGTCATTGATGACTGACTTAGCACTCAATGTTTTAAAATAGAACTAAATTTTTTTTCTGTATGCCTGTAAATTTTCCACAATTTGCTTTGAAATTTAACAAGTATATTGTAATTGGAGAAGTAAAATTGTTTATATTTATTGCTTTTATTATTTGCAAGCGAGGAAAATATTAATCGCACGCGTGTAATTCAGATATATTACAGCATTATGTTAATGTTGGCCCAAACATTGTATTTCGTAGCTAATCGCTTGAAAATGGTTAGACATCTCCAGACTATTACGCTTCAAAGCTCTGGGTTATCAGTACACTTTCTGATGGTGCTCATTATTGACAGCTTTCTCATACAAAAATTTCTTTGAATCAAGGAGAAAAATATTGAAATTTTAATCAATCAATCTAGTGAGGCTGATTTAATTATGGTAATAAGCATGGCTAGTATTGCAGAAAAAGGTATCTAATATAGGATACTGTCAGAACAAAATAATAGCCAATATTTATAATTGTTATCACAAAAGTATTAATAAATTAAACCCACATTTTCCAGAGATACATCTCATACACATTTTAACAAACAAATTACCAACCACTCTAAATTTTACAACTGAATATTTAGTGGACTGCTTCATTTCATGGTCTCTTGATATGGTAAGTGAGCAACAGTCTTATAAGCTTTTAGAGGTATGCCTTTGACTGCAAATCGCTAAAATTAATATTGATTTTTTTCTGGATACCTTTATAAATATCTCCTTTCGTAGAACTGAGCAAAGTTCTTTTTTAAAAGAAAAAATAAACAATTACTCAGCAATCACGGGTCTGTTTATAAGAAATTTGTGTCCGTTAACGGACCCTTCACAAAATATCTTTTCATAAAAACGGACCCTTCACAAAACATTTTAACTTAAAAACGGACCCTTCACAAAATATTTTAACTTAAAAACGGACCCTTCACAATGATTTTTCTTTTAATCGGACCCTTCACAAATTTTTTTATCTTCATTATTATTTTGTTAATCGAATAAACTCTTTCCAGGGCAGAAAACAAGAAAGATGGATGTAAACGAATTAAGTTTTGTCTTCTGCGGACAATTCTTCCATTATTCGTCCGAAATTAATATTCTGCGTTCAGCAGTATAGGCTAAATACCAAATATTAGTATGTTGCATCTCTAATTTAGAAGCAGCAATTGTTGTTTATTTTTTAAAATTTAATTTTTTTGATTACAATTTTACAGTGTTGAGCATAATCTTGTATGTCTATACAATTTAAAAACTCCTTGAAAAAAATTTTTTTGCAATAACGGACCCTATTTGCACAAATTCATAAAAGCGGACCCTGGTTGAAAGAATGTGAGTAATTTTTTCACAATTTCACGAAAAACAGACCTTTCACAAAATGTCTGGACAGACCCCTGGCAATGCTGAAGTCTCTTTACAGTTGGCAAAATATTCATATAACATAGAATCATTCTTCAAAATAAGTTTTTCAAATCACCATATTTATGAGAATAAACATGTGAAACATATAGTTAAGAAAAATATTAAATATTACAATAAAAACTTAATAGTATATGATGAGAACTTCTATAGAAAGAAAATATTTCTGTATTGTGATTTATGCTAAAATAACTGCCAATCTTCCTTAATTTCAGGCAGGCTTGTAAGAAAGTACAGGGTATCTGCTAAATCTAGACTTTTGAAATCTGTAACATTCTACCAGAAAGAAGATCTAAACGAGTATAACTTTCCTTCTTAAAAAAATTATTAATCTATCTGAGCACTACTTTACACACTTTTTTAATTAGAAAATTTAAACAAAAACATTAAAAAAGGATTAAACTATGAAACAAACTGAAAAAAAAAACTCAGCAATTAGAGATAACAAACATACAAACTAGAACAAGGATTTAAAAATATTTAATAATCCCTTTTAAGGTCAACTTTAGGGATTATGTTAATCTAATTTCAAAGAAACAAAAGTATAAATATGCACTACTAAAATACTATAAATAAATAGATAGGATAAAACATTGAAATAAAAAAACAAATTTCAAAGATTAAACCAAAATATTAACTTCAAAATTAAATAATTTTTAAAATTCGGCTTTACTAAAATTTTCAATATTTGTCAGGCTCAAAACATACCAGTTGAGTTAATATTTAACTTCAATATAACAAATATAATTTTAGTATAACTAGATATAAAACCAGAAGGCCCCTGAACAAGAGCTCCTACGTTTCTAGCTCAGGCCCTGCTCGTAAATACAAAGCATTAAGTGGGGTTTTAAAAACGAGTGACATGAAGGGCCTGAATAGCTAAAAATCCACGATACACTGGGAGTTTCCATGGACGTTTAGAATTTATAACTGAAAATCATGACTTTCAATCAAGAACAAAATCTATGACTTTCCAGGGGCAGAGATACTCTAAAAATAGAGAAAATAATAAATATCTCAGAAGGGGATGAATTTGAATTTAGATGGTAATAACTTATATCTACCCCTGGTCAAACTCTACACTTTCTCCACAATTCAGAAATATCCCCAATACAAAACATTTAAAATACAACATCAAATGAAACACAAAGCAAAAGAAATATAAACTTTGAAGTGATTTTAATAGCATCAATTGTATTTGTGCACCTTTCTGCCAAATAAGATAGTATTTTCAAAAACATGAGACAAAAAAATATTATTGAAGCATTGAGATGCAGGAGTTGAAATCTATGAAACAACAAAGCTCAACAAGGTGATCAACTTGATAATTCAAAGGGCACCATGTTATACAAAATACCTAACAGCAGCAAACAATGGTTATTTCCATACCATTATCAGTCTAATTAAAAAAAAAAAAACATGTAGATGTTTGCCTGTGGGTGGCTACAAGATGTCCTACCTTTAGAGTTAGTCCCTCTTTCTGTTTAATTTAGTTTCTCAAGGGGCGACGCCCGGAAGTTGCATAGACTTCAGATCATAGTTCGTAAATCTCCATTGCAAACTTATAATAAACAAACTACTTTATCAAACAAACAAAACAATTTAAAAAAAATTTTACTTTAGCAAACAAACACTTAAAAAAGAGATTTTCACTTTTTTCACATAACATAAAGCAATTACTGCACCATAATGCAGCCTAAAACACAATTTTCCACTTTTCTAAAAAGCCATACAATTGAATCAATTGGGTAGTCAAGTTCTCAGGCTTATGCAACTTCATTTTTGCCTAGTTGTCAACTTGTCATAAAAACTAAGTTTCACTTATTATTAGACCGATAAATTTAAAAAAACTCAATACACAACATTTCTTAACTTGTGAAAGGTCACGTAATGATCTTTTAAACTTCTTTTGGTATCAAACTTCTCCTTGCACAGAACACATTCTTGCGGTTCTTCTGGTTTCTTAACGTAAGTTTTCTTTTCAGTTTGATGAAGGTTGTGACACCGTTCGCACAATTCCCTTTTACAGTACATGCAGTCGTCTTCCGCCGGGCACATTTCCTTAGAAAACAACCATGTGTGACAGTGCATAAAACTGCACAACTCGCACTTCATATTGGTGTGCATTTTAAAATGTGCCGCTTTGTAAAACTCCTTTTTGCAGGTGTTGCATTGATAAAAACTGTTAGAAGTCACTTGATTGGCTACATAGGTAACAGAGAAACGTCTGTGAACAAATTGGTGTTTTAAAAGCTCGATCCTCTTCAGAAAGGATTTATCACAAATAACACATTTGTGGGAAGCATCATCTTTCGTAAATAAGTTTGTTTTACGAACCTGAGACTTGTTATCGCTTGGTTTAGGACTGGGAATTGATTCGGCATGATTGCTGGAGACGGAGTAGGATGAAACGAAAGGTTTATTCGGATGAGTACGTTGAAAGTGAGCTTTCAGTACTCCCATAAGACTAAATTGACGTTGACAAAGATTGCATGTAAAGGGCTTTTCTTGAGGTTTTTCATCAGTAAAAGGAACAGCAGAAATTTCCAAAGCTATTCCTAGGCTAAGAGGCATGGTTGATTCAAACACAAAACAAAAGCTTTTCTAAACATAAAAATAAACATTAAGTTGCGTGCGAAATTTATAACCATGCAAAGGCGACAAGTTTCATAGCAAGATTTTGTAACGACTCAAGATATTTTTTTCTTCTTTTTTTGGCGTGTTAGTAGCCAGGAGATAATACTTTACTAGGGGTTATTTTTCACTGCAATCATTTTGTTCAGCATAATTATATTGCACCAATCAATCAATTTCAAAGAAGCATTGACTCCAGATGCAAACCTCTCGCCCGTGTGAATTCGAAGTTGAGACCAAAAATTTGATCGGAGAGTTTGTAGCGGATAAATATATTTCCCCAATAAGGTTCGGAATTCGAATGCGTGAACCAGGATGAAGTGGATGATTTAAATGCACACATCTGAGAAATTTGGATATTCCAGGATAATTTTCCCTTGATGCTATTCTTTTTATTGTTGCAAGTAGGAATCAGATAGATGGAAAATACTAGCCCGAGAATAACTAGTCAGTTAAGTTGCCAATCTCATTCGAAAAGAATTGCTTTCAGTGTGAATGTCCTTGTGATAGGACAATTCTCAGCACCATTCTCCCTGTCTAAATTTGGCAATGCGTGAGTACTTAATCTTACACGTAGTTTCCAAACATTTGCAAGCAAAGTCAAGGTAATTTGGATGCTGTGCGTTTGGTCCATCAATGCAACTTTAGCCATTGACAAGTGTTCAAATCTGTACAAACAGCCAGAGGATCCATTATCACTGCTTCCAATTCTTACAAGCGCATGTGATGGCATATGCGATTCGGAAGCATCGAAGGACCATTCTTGTTGCACGCGATTCATGCATCTCCTTTAGCCGTCGAGGAAGAAGGAGAACCTGATTGGTGAAAAATATATTTAACTGAAAAAAACTGACCAATCAGGTTCTCTTTTTCATTCGAGTGCTATTGATGGAGAGCGTCAAAAAATATTGAACGAAAAGTGTACCAAAATCTGACTATTATAAATTTATCCTACTCATTTCAAATTAAATACTAATTAAAGTAAGATTAAGATCATAAATAAATCGGTTGCAATCTATCCAAAACTAATCAAATTTGTAAATCTCAAATGAAAACGGGATAATCCAAAATTTACCTTGTTAATAAGGAAATTTATTCCCTAATAAAATATAAAGCGCTTTTTAAAGTTTGAAGTATATTATTTCAGCTAAAATAATTATTTTTCCGCCGAAGCAATTAGCTATCAAACTTATGAAGTAAGAAAAACGCTTTGACGAAAAGTAATTTTGCTGGATCAAAATAAATAATAATAATTAAAAAAATTACATTTTAAATTACCGTGTATGTAAATAGTAATTTTAACTTTTTTTTATAATCTTCTAATATCTTACTAAAGCGAGAAGGGATATTTAAAATTGTGACTGTTTGTTAGTGGATTGAGGAGACGCCATGATATGTGGCATCACTCATTTTCGTTACAATAGCATCTAACTATTATTGTTGTTATGCTAACATTTATCTTTAGGACGCATAGTTCAAGCTTCAAGTTTAAAAATAAAATTTTATGTACAATCTATAATTGTTTCCTTATGAGCAACTAGTATATTCAGATATTTTCAAATATAATTTCGATAACTAATTCAATACTACTAAACAAAAGGTCTTTAGCATAAAGTTTGGATTTTCAACATTATTTAAACTTAGAAAGTGACAACAAAAAATTCAAAAAAATCAAAATGCATACTTATTAGTGTTCATAGCTTAAAAATTTTTAAAACGTAATCGTTATGTCATGTAATAAATATGGAAATTCATTATTACAAAAGGAAAAATTTTATTGTTTCAAAATTGAAAAAAAAGTAACATTCAAAATCAAAATGTAATTTTTAATTCCTTAGATATTAAGGAAGGAAGGTTGCAAATGATCCCTTTTAACCCCTACCATTCATGGCGGTAAGATTTTCGACAGATCTGTCAGACGTTAAAAATTGAAGTATAACTCAATGCATGAATAATTGAAATAATGATTGCTTAAAATTAACAAAGATTATTGTCAATGTTTCTGGATAAAATAGAAATCTAATTTTACTACGAAATTGCAACAACGGAACTATTTCTTTAACTGAACATCTTTGATATTTTTTTAGTGTTGTATTTAGTCTTTTTCTACTATAAATTATATTTCTTTGAATCTCTTGACGTAAGCGGCAAAAATATACCTGTGTGGAGGAACGTGTGTTTTTCTTAACTCTCGTCAATATTAAATCGAAGTAAAATCTATGCAATATATTCAGAAGAAGCTCAGGGGACAGAGCGTTCGCCTTCCAATGAGGTGCACCGGGTTCGAATCCCTGTCGATACGAATTCCGCATTCGGCTTGCACCTACCACAGTGCTGAAGTGAAATATCCTCAGTTTTAGATGGATCATGGGTTAGAGTCTCTTTGCGGTTAGGCTAGGAGTGGGAGGTTCTCGGGGTCTCTTTCTCTCCATATAACGCAAATGTGGGTTAGTTCCATCAAAAAGTCCTCCACGATAGCAAATTTCTCCCGATACTTGATCCAGGAGTTCACTTGTCTTCTGGATGGGGTTCAAAATTACAAGGCTACGGAGGTGAACATTAGTAGTCGTAAATCCAGAAATTGGGTCGGCTGTTTAACGACGACTATAAAATACAAAATAAAATAAAACAATTAATTTGCTTAAGAGGCCTCCACCCTCTCCCTATCATCAGATTTTAGGTAAAAAAAAATTTAATTTGTTTTTTCTTATCTTTCAATTTCTTTTTTGCTTTCATTTTTATTTGCTTATTTATTTATTTATTATTATTATTATTTTTTTTGGACTTGGCAATTTTTTGAAGGCATACCATTATTCGACAGGACAATACCGTTAAAGAAAAGTAAAAATTAAAGGGATCACTTTATTACGTTAGATTAGACGAAATAGCTCTTGATAATTTTTAGAATTTCTATGAATTTTTCCTCAAAGCTTTAAAAAGAAATAAATTGACGCGAGTTGCGATTTTGGGTCAGTAATATAAAACAACACGTTTCTTAGTTTTTAAATTTGTTTGAAATCAAATTTTATTACTGTTCAAAATGATGAAAACCGCTGAATAGTTCTTTTAACGTCAATTGCACAAAAACAAAGATATTTTTTAAGAAAATCTAAAAGCAGGCAACAGTATACTATTTAACTAGCTATCAAAAACTGTTTATTTCAGAATTGCAGCAGTCAGAATTGCATGGCTGTCAGACAAAATTAGAAGAGAATAAAAATATCTCACGCTTTCGATCACAAATAGTGAGTCGACCTTTTATTTTACAAGTAACGAAGGAGGTACCTTGAGATAGATGACGGTTGACATTGTCGTTAGTCTAACCCCACAAATGTCCCAGAAGACTCCCCGTGTAATAAATGGTGACAGGTGCAAGTTAAATCTGTCCGGTCTCCAAGTTCCCATAACAAACCAAATCCGATGGCGGTACTGAATTTGGAAATGGATCGTTCTCTGGTTCAGGTCAAAATTACGATCTGTGAATGAATGAATGGATCTACCCTTCAAAACAGGCTGTGGCGTGTGTGTGTGACTGAAGTCACATTCTTGCCCAAAGATGGCGCCTTTGAAAAACAAGAAACACAACCTGTGGCTTAAATTCGCTTGGTTCCTCCAAACAGGCTTGCTAGTATTTGGCAAGTGACATTAGAAACAGCAACAACATGTATCGAAAGATAGATTGATGATTTCCATAATCAGTTTATTCTTGAAAATCAAATAAAGATGTTTAAAAGCATATTTAGAACTTCTCCTCCCTGCAACCCAGCTGCAAAGACATAGATGTGGAGAGCCCACTGAATTTTTTTCAGTGAAATTTTCAATTTTTCTAAAGACATTATTCAAAGTTGCCCCAGGGCAAAAGTTAGTTAGATGAAGAAGTGAGATGCCTACTTTGTTATATCTTATATCAAGTCAAGTCCTCCCCGCCTCCACCCCTTTGACTGTTGATTTCGGTCTGGAGAGTAACGGCCTTTTACTGGCTATAACTGAAGCTACGTAAAATACTTTGATTTTCAGAAGAAGCAAAAAATTAGTAATGAAAATAAATAACGAACAATTAATAATAAAAAGTAAATAATTAAAAATAAAAGAATAAAAAATAAATTTAAAAAAGAAAAAGATCTGTCGATATGGTGGCCTTTTCCAGATAGGACAACCCTGACATGAACGCCAGTTACCATACCCTAGTTATCTACTGAATATATGATTATGGAATGTAGCATAACATGCGACAAGGTGGGTATGGGAAAGCGAGGGAAATTTGACGCTTTGTGACAAAGGGGATGAAGGAGGCAAACATATTTAGAAAAGAGTGATATCATTTATTGATAGTCCCTAACTTGACATTCGAAAGCTATATATTCAATGTTCAGTCCTAACCGTGGAGCTGTAATGTAAGTAGAGCAAGTGCAGCAAGGTGATTTTTGTCCTAATAATAAAAACATGTCAATAGTGGATGATTTGAGAAGAAAGAAATAATTCTACCTTCCGTTACTACTTGTTATTTCAATGAAAGAAAATCGATGTGCGAATTTTAACTTAAAAAAATTAAATTATGTTGTTTACTTTTCCATTTGAATGTAAAAAAAAAAGACTTCATTAACTGAGAACTTAATGCATTTCTTAGCTAAGTAATTTTATCACTGAAATTATTATATTTACTGTTGTATAATTTATTTTATATATGAACTTTAAGAAGCAAACGCTTATTCTCCTTAAAATATTGCACGAATCTCGATTATTGTTTTTTTATTCAACTAAAATCCAAATCTTATGAGTGAAAATAAACTTTTAAGAAGACTATTTAACCATAAAATAATGACTATATAAAATTTTTAATAATTAAAGCATCATTTTTTCAAAATTTTAACTCTTAAACGTATTAGGAAAGAGTACAGCAATAAATTCTGAATTGAAACAAATTAAGTTTAAAGAACGTCATGAAAAACCTTGAATAGGGTAAAAATTTGCCACTGGCTTTTGGTTAAAATATGCCTCTTTAAGTTTTTATCCGTTTACTTATAAAGTAATAAGAAATTTTAGCTCTCAGGGATTATTGATACAGCGTGTAAGCTTACTGTTTTTTTACTGAAAGATCGAGTGTTTAAATCCTGGCTGAGACAGTTGACTTATATATAAATTTTTTTGGTCTAACAAAATTGATTGCTGTTTAGTATGTTTTATTCAAAGTATAAATTATTGTTTATTAATTTAAATTCATTTTTTGCAAAGTGTCAACTTTTAAAATCGAAAAAAAAAGAGAATGATAGAGAGATTTTTATTTCCTTAGTTAAAATAGATGAATCAGTAAAAAATTTATTTGTAATTTCGTAGTTTAAATTTTATTGACTTCAATTATTGAATTTATTCTATTTAGTACTAAATAATTTAAGTTTTTATTAAATTTAATTATGATAATGTAAACAAAATTGCATTATGATTCTTGTTAAAAATAAAGAAGAAAAAGATTAATTGAAATTTCACTGGAAAAAAAGAAGAAAAAAAGGAAGAAAAAAAAGAGTGGGCAATGGAAAATGCAAACTTCTCTTTTAATACACAATTTTTTTTTAACTAGAATTATAATGTAATTTTGTTTACATTTTCATAATTAAATTTGATAAGAACTTAAAGTAGTTATTACAAAATAAAAAAAATAAATCGCAGAGTTAAATTTAAAAAAAAAAAAATTTGCAATATATTTTTGATATGTATTTCTCAGTTAAAGAAAAAATATAATGAAACTTTCTAAATATTTTTTTTTTTAAATTTTGCGCAGAGCAATTGTTTCAGCTGAGACTTGAACTCCCGATACCTCATTTAAATAGCGCATGGCGACCGTTGTGCAATGCATCCACGTAATATAAAGAAAGTAGTGGGCTGCGCCCCCTGCTCGCTAACGCTCGCCAACCCCCGAAAACTGCTACGCAATCTTATATGGTTCGCTTCGCAAACCAAGTTCGCTTCGTTCGCTACTAACTTAGGTACATTGCAAACGCACAAAATTCTAAGAATTCAAAACAATCATTCAAATCCATATAACAGCTTTTTTTTTTAAAAAAATTAAATCTTTTTAGTAAATGCTAAGTCATTAAAATAAATTTTAATTCAAATAAATGACATGTAATTCGTTAAACCTATTAGAAATGTGATATAGTATAAAATCTTTAAGCGTAACAGCACGACTGAGACTCATTTTTCAATGAATAACTAATAACAATAATAAAACAAATAAATTCGTGATATAAATCAAAAATCGTCAAATGAATTCGTGAAACAAAGCGCTTTCGACGAAGTACTAAAATAGAGATCTATCGACAAAGACTACTCACTTCTGCCTAGCTTAATAGTATGAGATTGCTGATGCTCTCTCAGGTTATTTCAGTTTCCGTTCTTAAAAGCGCTATATGTTGAGCCACCTGAGCTAGATTTGACATGTGACATTTTTAGCGGCAATCATTGGTAGATTTTCTAGCGTTGCCATTCGCGGAGTTGTAATGAAGCTTTTTTTTGTAAGATATATATATATATATATATATATAGATTGGTTTTTTTTTTCGTAAATAAAGTAAAACTTTAAAAGGGCACATTTTACCTGACGGGCTAGTGTAGCGGCATTTTCTTCCCTTAGATTTTCAACCATTATCTTTAATTTAAGTTTAATTTCGTTATAATTCAGAAATTTATGATTCAGATGTACAAGGTCAAAAAAAAAAAAAAAAAATTAGAAAAATAAATAAATAAACGGATTACCTTGAATAGTTATTCAATTTCGATGGATTTTAATTAATGGATTTTAATTTTAATGGTTCGGGAGGGTGACATCAAATGTGCTAATAAATTAGTGCACACGATATTTTTAGAAAAAGACTCTTTTAAAATTTGATTTTTCAGGAACTATTCGAATTATTTCGCTCAATATTTGTTTTTCGCCATGTAAAATTACACTCTTTGAAATGATGTAAAAAATTGTATGCCTTTCAATTCATAATTTTTTGACTATTTTTAAATAAAATAATAAATATTTGCTAAAATTTATTTTTTGTATTGAATTATCTTTGAATAAATAAATTTTATAATTGTGCTCAAAAAGTTTTAATTCTCCTAAAATTTTTTTGACATATGGTGACATACGCAAAAACTAAATTTAATATTAATATAATTTTAAAAAATTGAAATTAAATAAAATGGCAGAATTTAATTTCTTTAATATTCGATTTCCTAATTTAATTAATCATTCGTAAATGCCACTGTATCTCAGCAGTATCAAGAATATATATTTAGATTAAAATCTCCCGAACTTTCTTATGTAATGGTCATATAATTTTGAAGAAAATGTTCATAGATCCTGGATCATCCTTGATCCAGGAGTTCCCTTCTCTTCTGGGTGGGGATCAAAATTACGAGGCTGCTGTGTTGAACATTGATTGTCGTAAACTCAGAATTGGATCGGCTATACAACGCCGG
Organism: Parasteatoda tepidariorum; assembly: GCF_982258835.1. Taxonomy (NCBI): domain Eukaryota; kingdom Metazoa; phylum Arthropoda; class Arachnida; order Araneae; family Theridiidae; genus Parasteatoda; species Parasteatoda tepidariorum. The sequence goes on along the minus strand of NC_141763.1, from coordinate 90,656,211 downwards.
TTAAAAAAATAGAAAATTCCTATATATTGATTATACCGAATGGATATTTCTTTCTGTTCAGCTTTAAAAAACTCCTTTTTTTCTAAAATTTAAGTTCCAAATATCAGGAATGCCACAGGCAGCTAAAAATAAAAAAAGGGCTAAAATCTCAATTCTTTTTTCATTTATTTTATTTATTTACTTATTTTATTTGATTTCTTTAATTATTCAATCTTAATTACTACCATGTAGTGCATTGTAAATTATTCATATTTAAAGCGACGCAATTTTTTTGCTATCATCTTCAATAGTAGAGTGAAAGAACTATGCTAGAAAACGTTGCTAATTTTAATCTCTTTTAATAAAATTTTGCTTTTTATTAATCATCATTTTACATACTTAATCGCCTGTGGTATCCCTGGAATATAGATATTTCCATTATTAATATGATATGGTTAGCCGCAGTGGCTCAGTGGTTAAGACACTGAACTGTCATCGTGAAGAATTTTTGTGGTTCAATTTCCAGTGGCTACTTTAAACCCACCCAGATTTCAGATCGATGGGTGACAGCTTGTCTGGCAATCAAAGGTGACCGGTGTGCAGCATCGCAATCGTGTCAATAATCACGTCGTAATCATCAATCATACATTGTCGCAAAAATGACCGGTGTGCAGGGTCGACTAAAGTGTTGCAATCATAAAATTATGGAGTCTTAACCTCCATGACCCCTCACGCCTACAACTGGCTGTAGCAGGAAAGCTTTACATAATATGATATGGTGTGGGTTATTAAAAATTCGCAATGGTATGATTCTAGATCGATATGAAGTTTTTTATACAAATAATATAATTAATATTATATCATCTGTGTTACATTATCAATGCTTAATTGTTGGGCTTTTTGTTAACTATTTTATTTAAGTAGCTAATTAAAAACCAAAGCTTTCAGAATTTTTGAAAATTCTGCCAAGATTCAAGAAGATTTACCACGTCAGAGCTGTTTTAACTGTTTATTGGTGCAACATACATTTGCAGAATTGTATGCTTCATTAAGGTTTATAAACAGTTGTCAAGTAAAAGGACAGTTGGCTACACAATATGCAAAGGACAGCACGAAGATGCATTATGTGCCACATAATCTGTTACCTTCAGACTTTCCACTGCAGTTTGCGGGCGATACTGCTAGGCCAGGCATAGCTGGAACAAAATGGTGTTTCTTATGAACTTTTAAATCATTTGCATGTAGTGGCGTGGAAAATAACATTTTTAAATCAAATTTTCAAAACAAAGAATCATACATCATAATATGAACTTAGTGACCACTGCAAGAAATTTTTCCAAAAAGCGTAGGAAGTGGGCAGCCTTGTGTTATACACATTTTTTAGATAATATACAGGGGTTGGACAAAATGATGGAAACACTTTCATACATGGACTGCCAACTAAGATCCTTGTAAAATATTTTATAGAGTGATAGACAATTAAAAATTAAATCTTTCAAAATTTTGGGTAATTTTGCCAACCTTTTAAAAGCCTCGCAAAATCAGGAAAGCAATTTAATAATTTCCTCCCATCTTTAATACGAGCAATTTTGGAATCATGCTATAGGGTTGCAATATTTATAAAATAAAGCTTTTTTAATTATAGTGATGTTGAAAAGGAAAACAAATGCTTTTAACTTCTTCTCTCCCCCCCCCCTTGTTTTGGCAAATGCAAATGTTGCAATATTTCAAATTGTACCAACATTTCTGCTACGTAAAATCTCCAAAACATTCTTTGCTATGAGAAATATTGTTTCTATAGAGTAAGTAGATAAGTGTCTCCAGATTTTGTCCAACTTCTGTAGCTTCCAGTGTAGACTACCATTGTAGCATTAAAGTATCTCAGTTATTGATTAATTTTAGATCATAACATAGATAATTATTTATTATAATATTTTTGTCATATAAATAATATTGATGCACTTTTTTTAAGAAAAAGATGTTGCATTTATTTAGATGCTTGTCAACTTTTCCTATCTTCCCGTAGGATTTTATTTTTATATTTGGTGTAGTAATTCATAGAATAATAGTAGTAATTCATATAAAAATGCGCTAATTCATATAATGATATAGTAATTCATAGATTGAAATTCATAGAATCACATTTTATTTTTCATTAAATAAATATGGTTTAAAATGGTTTTGAATACCACTAAATTTGAATAATTTAAACAAAAGTTTTCTGATAGTGTTTTCAATTGTCGGCTAAATTTTTGCGAAACATCAACAATCTCAATTTTATTGGCTTTACCCTACCACTTATAAAACACTTTTTTTGTAAAGCGTAAATGCTGACAGGTATGTATTTATGAGTGCCTTGTGTACAATTGTACACAGCCTTGAGTACAATTGTTATATTTTGCCAAAATACTTATTGAATCAATCAAATGTGAACAAAAGAAAGCCAACAAACGTATCATCAACAATGCGATAAATAAATTTTACTTATATCTAATTAAAATTGAAGACAAATCACAAAATTTACTTATTTGTTTAAGCTGCGTATCATAATTAATGCCCAATATAATTTATCTTTCATTGAACTGGTACTCTCCATAATTTAACACTTCCAAATTAGGATACTTCATAAAAAAAATTTCAATAGATCCATTTGCTTCACAAAACCAGACGCCATTAACAACGTACTCTTTTCCTTTCCGAACGAAATCATAAAAAAACGAAGCAAAAAATTAACTCGGAGTAAACTGTCACGACGTATGTGAATCAGAAAAGTTGATTACGATCTTTTACAAACGGTAGCTGATGATTAAGACCAATTACAAAACAGATGTTTCTACCACGAAATGTCACCCGTGTTACTACATGCCAAGTAATAACGTGATAACACTGTATTAATTTCGAGTGATATAAACACAATTGGAAACTCTTTTCCTTATACTTTATGCTCTTATTTTTTTATAGAATATTTTTTTCAATTGGTATCGAAGTTATTTTTGATAGCTTTCGGCTCAATTTTTTTCTCTCGCATGCTAGGCTATCATAATTTAGGTAATTATCTTTCATTAGAGGAAGTTTCAGTTTCGGAACTTTATTTTTCTAATGTCTTAATTGCAGGTATCCACTCTGTTAAGCGAGTATTTTTTTTCTCCATCGTATATAATGCTCAGAAATTTGCCTAAGATATTTTACAGATGCGTTCTTTGACTAAAATGTCTTTACATACCTTGTGAAATTTTATTTAATCCTTTAAAGATTAAGCCTACCAGTAAATAAAGAGGTCAAAGAACCCGGATCATTTACACTGCTGCCCATTATAAAGATTAACACAAATATCCTATTGATAAAACATATTGAAGGCAGAATTTAGCTTAGATGGGAGACAGTCATCAAATAGTTAAGATTCCTGTCTAACTTCTCTAAGCTGGGTGCTATGTAGCGTCATTCAAATCTTTTACTACTAACATTAAATTGATTATATGTCTCTCAATCTCGCAGCGGACCGATCGTTAAGACACGGTTCCCAGCAGATCACCGAAGTCAAGCATCACTGGCTACGGTCAGGGTGTGGGTGGGTGACCACTTGGATCAGCCTGCGTAGGGACCGAGAGTGTGCGGTATGGGTCCTCGTTAAACTGTTCTACCGTTAAGTGCTCGACTTTGCGTGCAGGTCGTCGGGCTACCGAAGCGGGGGTGCCATCCCCTCTGCAGAGGATCAAAAATTGAGATGGCATGTCTTCGAATCATCCTCAGGGATGTTTCCCAGACCGTCGCCAATAGCCCATTGTGCAGCTCTAGTGCGATGTAAACAAACAAACAAACAAACAAACAAACAAACAAACAAACAAACAAACAAACAAACAAACAAACAAACAAACAAACAAACAAACAAACAAACAAACAAACAAACAAACAAACAAACAAACAAACAAACAAACAAACAAACAAACAAACATTATTGGCTTATTAACAGCATTATTGGCTGCTGTGAGTGAGCCAAAGAATGACAGCTTTGATCAGCTTGCTTAAGGACCAAGGGTGCTCGGTATCGGTCTTCGTTAATCTGTTCAAACTTAACATGCTCGACTCGTCTTTAAGCGCAGGTCGTTGAACTTCCAAAGCGAGGGAGCCAGCCCATCGGCAGTGGATTAAAGTTAAGATGACATGTCTTCAGGGGCACTTCCCAAGTCGTTACTAATAGCCCATTGTGCCGTGATGGCTATGGGGATAGAGCGTTCGCCTTCCAATGAGGTGAACCAGGTTCGAATCCCATCGATGGCTGGTCAATACGAATTCCGCATCCGGTTTGCAGCAACCACATTGCTGACGTAAAATATCCTCAGTGGTAGACGGATCACGGTTTAGAGTTTCTTTGCCACCAAGCTAACCGATAGAGGTTTCCGTGGTTTTTCTCTCCATGTAACGCAAATGCGGGTTAGTTCCTTCAAAAGGACCTCAACGAAGACAAATTTTATGCAATAATGGTCCAGAAGCTCCCTTGTCTTCTGGATTGGGTACAAAATTACAAGGCTACGGAGTTGAACATTAGTAGTCGTAAACCCGAAAATCGGGGAGGCTGTTGAACGACGATAATAATAATTAAAAAAAAAAAAATAGCCCATTGTGAGCCGTGGTGGTTCAGGGGATAGAGCACCACGTGAAAGAAAAAAGATAAAAGCTTTTAAATAATAGATAATTAAAGAAGGCCTTGTATTAGTAAGGTTAGAATAGTAGGAATTACCAGTTTAGAGATCATTTAAAACGAATTAAAAGAAAGAAAAGATAATTTAGACACTTAGGAAAGGATGCCTCATTAATATGTTTGTCTATATCTTTTAATGATTGCTGCCTTAAGCAAAAGATCAATACTTTAGAGAAAGGATGCAATAGTCCAACCAAAAATAAACTCTTCTTTAAAGAAAATTTAGATGTAGAGAGAAGACGATGCCCCTCAGAGATTTACATCCGTTGATTTACATTAGACTGAACGGATAAACAGCTTTCATTAGGCCTCATTTATAAATTGTCTTTGAAAATGCATATTCTGCTTCCGGATAACTGTTGCCAATTCTTGGAATGAAATCGTAACAAATATGGAATAAGATGTTCATTGAAATGCGCTATGTTTCTTTACACATTTAGTAAAATCAATCTGCGAGAGAGGCTTTTGTCAATTGAATCTTCACGTCCTCCCCAAACGAAATGACAATTTACTTTTGACAAACATCGAGACGATCTCGTTTATTACGAATTCTGATTTAACTAGATCTGTAATTTAACTATGCAATTTTTAATAAAGTAAAAAGTCCATCTAAATAAGCATCGCTATGAAGAGCATAACTCGGATTTAACAAGGAATTTTTCATGTACTTTAGGAAACTATTTTACTGATACTGTTCGAAAAGTCATCGACTATTCGTGGACACTTTAACCCTTTCGAAAGGGTTGAAACCCCGTAGAAGTTTTATATGAAATAATTTCAGTAATGATTCAATAATGATCAGGATGATAATTTCAGTAACTAACAGAAGATATCATGCCTCTGTAGAATTTAAAATTTTTGATATTTCGCACTTATTTTATAATGAATCCCCAAAAGTAGAGCTTATAAGAAGTCACTTTTTGCACAGTTAAAACAAGCGTAACTTATTTAGCCAAAATCAGTTTCAGAATTTTAGACGCAAAACAGGGTAAAGAAAACAAATAAAGACCTATGTTATTGATATAAAGCTTTTGATGACTATTATAATGGCGTTTAACTTTAGTGGCCATGAATATGTTAAACAAAGAGAGAGAGATTTTTTATGAAATGATGCTAAGATTGTTGGATAGATAAAGATATTGTGTTAAAGATATACAAACCCATGATAAAAATATTCTATACCAATCAGCATTAGTGACTACAAGCATTTTAAAAATAAAGAAAGTAAAAAACTATAGGGTGGAAACAAAATTTCGGCATGGAAAACAACGAAAGATGGGAAAATAAAGTCACAACTACAAAGGCATAAATTTATGGTAATGTGTTATTGATATGTTAACCTATGAAACAAATTCCATGACGCCAATCTGATTTAGCAACTGTAAACATGTTAAAAAATATGAGCGTTTCTTAACATGTTTTTTAACACAAACTTTTCACGGAAAAAGAACGAGAAATATATTCTCGAGTTTTGGTATATAAACTTATGGTGTTGAATTATCGATACATTAACTTATGGTACAAATTCTATGACACCATTCAACACTAGTGTTTATTAAAAAAAAAATTAAAAAAAGTAAGGGCGAAAAATTACGAAAAAAGGTAAGAAAATAACGTCACGATTAGATTAAAATAAACGTCAAGTGAAAAGATACATTTCTACTTCCATGCATTTATACGAACTTAATTAAGGCGATAAAGCATTCTGTAATCAACATTTCCTGATTCCTGATGAATTGACCAGGCGTGGGTGTAGTAACGGGTAAGGAATGATAAGCAGGTATCTTCAGAGTTTATTCAGCTCACAAACACTGATAACACGCGTTTCTATTCATAAAACAAGTTAACATCGAAGCTAACACCATTGTAATAATAATTGAATAGGCGTGGACAGGACACAGTGCCAATCCGTACTCTTGCGTCTTTATTTTTTTTTACATAGGGTGGACATATGTAACGTTTTTAGATTACTCGGTATTTTGAGTTTAAATAAATGATCTATTTGCATAACAAATAACAATATTCGATGTCATATCCTAGATCGAAATCGTTTAGTTTGGGTTCTTAAATGTTTAAATATGAGATCCAATTTCGTGAGGATTGAGTTAGATTTGTTTGATGGTAATTCCATACTCAAGTGAAAGACATTATACCGCCCTCTGTAATACAATTCGATAAGCTTTGATTTAATTTGAGTTTTTTTTTTGAAGCTTTATTAAATTAACCCATACCAGCCAATTTTTTCTCTTTCCTGCGATAGTTTTCTCAGGTGGGTTTTTAATTTATTATTATTATTTTTTATATTAGTATTTTTTTATTTTAATTTCAATGTGAATACAATTGTAAACATTGAGTCCGCACGCACCACATAAAAAAGTAACGAAAAGAGGAATTGATTTTTGTTATAGCTGAAAATTTCTTGTATTTCCTGTCACGTAGATTCAGAAAATAAATGATAAAAAATTATATCTATGTAAGCACTAGTTCTTTGAGAATTTTATTTCATTTTGGAAATATTTAAAAAGTTTCAGCAAAAGAATCTTGGAAAACTGGCGCTCTAAATGATCTTTGGTTGTCGAACCAACTATATATATATATATATATATATATATATATATATATATATATATATATATATATATATATATATATATATATATATATATATATATATATATATATATATATATATATATATATATATATATATTAAGTCCGAGAAAGTGTGATTGTTCTTAATTTCCAGTGGCGCCATCTATAGCCAAGAATTCAACTTCTGCCACATCAATACGTCACACCCGTTTATAGGGCGAACCCATTCATACATCAATTCCTTCAACCACAATCTTGATTTTGACCTGAACCAGAAAACGATCAATCTCCAATTAAGTACCCCCAGAGGTTTTGATTTGTTATGGAAACGTGGAGGACTTTGTGACCTGACAGATTTATCGTGCACCAGTCACTATACGAGGAGTCTTCGGCCGGCTGGGTTCGAACTCCCGTTCTCACAAACGTGAGTCCAGTGCCTTGCCAACCAGTCTATCCCGCCCTAAACACTATTCAAGTGATAGCAATAAACTACTTATCAAAGCAATATGAAGCTTTCCAAATTTCGCAATAAAAAAAAATAGAAATTTTACTAACGACAGAAAAATATTGTCCTCGAAACGCAGCAAGTTAGCACTCTTGTTTAACTTTATATCAGGGCAGCCAACTTTTTACGCTTTTTAAGAAAGGTATCTTCTAGTTACAGCTAAGTTTATGTTTTAAAGCATGACTATTTGTTACATAAGCTGCCCCGTACAAATCTTATATCAATTAATTCTCTGTCAAATTGGATTGAAATTTAATATGTTGTTGCTCAAAACATTCTGATCCAAAGTTATCATTGACACAAAACCCAAAAATATTTAGTTTCCGATATTTGAAGTTTAAAAAACGCAAAAAGTAATTCTTAATTCCCTAAAAGCGTCTCTACATTATGTGCACCGCGGCAATAATGTGGGCTGCGTCGATGTTGTTGGATCGGAATTTAAATTTTGCGCATGTTTTAGCCCATAAAAGGCTAGTTGTTTAAACAAAAGATACTTGAATGTATATATAATATATCAATTATTTGAATATTATTTTGCTAATAAGTCATTTTATTTTGTTATCCCGAAGCAGAACTTGATTTTGAAAGATCATTTATAAAAAGGACCTAATGAACTCTATTATCCGTTAAGTTTATTGTAAATCAACAGATGAAAATCTCTAATATCAGGATTGATATGACAAAATCTGCAAAAGAAACATTGTGTATTCCACTGAAAGAATATTTTTTACGAATTTAGGAATTCATATTTGTTATAATTTAGTTATCAATTAATTCCAAGAGGTGGCAACAGTTATCCGGAAGCAGAATTTGCATTTGCAAAGACAATTTTCAATTGAGGCCTATAATGAAAGCTATGCATCAACAGACAGAAATCTCTTATGTCAAGATTGATATGACAAAATCTGCAAAAGAAACATTGTGTATTCCGCTGTATTTATATTTTCTTACAAATTGAGGAATTAATATTTGTCATAATACAGGAAGCAATTTATTCCAAGAGGTGGCAACAGTTATAAGAAAGCAGAATTTGCATTTGCAAAGACAATTTTCAATTGAGGCCTATAATGAAAGCTATGCATCAACAGACAGAAATCTCTTATGTCAAGATTGATATGACAAAATCTGCAAAAGAAACATTATGTATTCCACTGAAAGAATATTTTTTACGAATTTAGGAATTAATATTTGTTATAATTTAGTTATCAATTAATTCCAAGAGGTGGCAACAGTCATCCGGAAGCAGAATTTGCATTTACAAAGACAATTTTTAAATGAGGCCTAATGAAAGCTGTAAATCAACAGACGTAAATCTCTAATGTCAGAATTGATATGACAAAAGGTGTAAAAGAAGCATTGTGTATTCCGATGCATTTATATTTTTTTACAAATTAAGTAATTAATATTTGTAATAATTCAGTAATCAATTTATTCCAAGAGGTGGCAACGGTTATCAGGAAGCAGAATTTACAAAATCAATTTATAAATGAGGCCTAATGAAAGGTGTTATCCATCAAGTTTAATGCAATTCAAGAGACGTAAATCTTTAATGTCAGAATTGATATGACAAAAGGTGCAAAAGAAACATTGTGTATTCCAATGAAGTAGCTGTCATTATGGTTTTGCCGTACCTTTTTTCAATTGGTGACCTTTTTGGCCTTCTGAAAAAACGTTATCATCACTGGGGAGTGTCCGAAATTAAAGTTGACCTTTCGAATGCACTACTTCTTTCAAAAAACCGTCCTTAATTTCTATTATCATTTCTTTGTCCTCCGCAGAATATGGCCATGTAGGATGAAAACGGATACCTTGCTTCATTTACCATTCTTTTTTTTTGTACTCTAATATATTCTACTTCAAAATTGGGTATTACTGAATTAAAATATCCCATACGTATTTATTGTTTTAACACGAATTTAATTTTCGATTCTGTGGAATAAAATTCAAACCGAAGCATTTTGATCTGTAACGATCCACGCTCTTCGTCCACAACCTTGTTTTTATAAAACACGTCATTAATTTTTGGTCACTGAAAAATTTTGCTGCACGTTTTTCGCATAAAAAATTCTTTAGCAGTAGTACAAAAATATAGTTTGTCTAAGCTAAGAACTCCTCTCGCCACAAAGTCGGAGGCCGTCTGGTGCTATGGAAACAAGAATAGAGCATTTTAAGGATTGTAGCTTCCCTCTAGGACTAACACAATAGACTGAAAAAAAAGATTCCCTTTCTCTCGCCTGATTAGAGTCGAAACCATTCCAAATCAGTGACCCCGCACCCCTATTTGAACTAGTTATTCCTCGTTACCATAGTCACCATAGGTCCAGACGAATGTCTGGGGGAGTTCTTATTTTAGACAAACTATAGCTTATTTTTTATAGCAAAATAACAAGTGTTTCTTCGAAAAAATTAAAACCGAAGTATTTTCTGACAAAAAGGTCGTGTTTTATGCAGTGTTTCATATTAATTGTTGTTGTTTTTTTTAGCTTAAAATAGTCTTTTCTACGAATATAGAAAAAGAAAAACTTTCAATCGGAAAACGTAAAGGTCTTTTTCAGGACACATCCTTTAAGATAAATGCGATATTTCTGAATAAAGAATAATTACCCTAAGATAAAAATTACTCTTTATAATGCGTCCTATACATATATGCATATAGTATAATGAGAGTTTATTACATCAAGATGTTTTATATAGGTAATGTGGTAAGAGATTTTTAAGCCTTCCAAAGCGGATAAGCACCCTCATATCACCATTCTACACATTCATGAGCCCAAATATTCATCCTGTATTACTTTATTGTTTGCTGTATTTTTCGATCTGGCTTTATGCAATTAAATTTACCGTAAAAAAGATTATAAAAAAAACTCGCAAAAAAAAAAGATTATTTGTACATGCAGCATCGTTGAAAATGTGGTATTCGGAATTTACCATAGTTTTTTCATAGCTCAATAGACAACTTCAATTTTATTTAATTTCTTTTTGTTGAGTTTCCCTTAAGTTTACAGAAACACGTTTTAGATCCGTGAGTAATAATGTAAGAAACACGTCGTTTTATATAACCTCGCAAATACGAATGGTGACGTCATTCCTATAAGTTGCGAAATTATAAACGTTGATTTTACTTGGTAATAACACAGGAAACCAAAGATAAACAATTCACAAGAACGGGAGATAAAACTAATTTTTAATTGATTAGAGCTGCAAGCTAGTAAATCACTCATGTTACAAAATATTTTATAACCGTCGTTAAACAGCCGACTCGATTTTGAGTTTACAGTTAACAATGTTTCACTCCGTAACAATGTAATTTTGATCCAATCCAGAAGACGTTGGGAACTCCTGGATCGAGTATTGGGAGAAATTTGATTCATGGCGGACTTATTGATGGAACTAAATTTTTTTTTGTCTTACACGATGAAGAAAACCACGAAAACCTACCGGGATAAGGTTGATGGGATGAGGATTCTGACTCCGTCTATCCGTCTGTCACTGGGGATATTTAACGTCAGCACTGTGGTCGGTGCGAGCCGGAGGCGGAATTCATATAGACCAGCTATCACTGGGATTTGAACCAGGTCACCTCATCGGGAGGCGAGTCACCAAACCGTGCCACCCACAGAACTCCCGCCGCTCAATATATTATAAAATATTTATCGAATTCGATGGTAATTTCGATCCTTTCGGATTTCGCATGCGCACCGGAGGTCGAACTTATTTAAAACAAATTTGGTGCGGCACGGTTCGAATTTCGGATTTGTATAAAGTACCATACATAAAAATATTCTGCTTTATTTGTATAGATGTTGGTACAGTTACGCAAATCTTACTTATCCTAAATAAATTCTGAAAATAAAATAATTTGCTTATCAGTCATTATCTTTTTGGATAAAAAGAATAGTCCCAAAAATGGCGTTGAAACGGTTTGCAAATTTAATGGAACTTTAATTTTAAGTAGGACTAGTGATCAAAAACTCATGAAGAAGGATTATGTAAAATCGGGGTAAAAAAGTGTCATTATATTTTTCGAGAATTGACATTTACGAGATGAGCTACCAGAAAAAATGTGCAATCTTTGCTTGTTTTTTTCTTTTGATCTCTTTTTAGGTACAGTTACAAAAATTTCCCTCTCAATATTTACTGTTGTTTCAAGTAGAAATTCTGCAAATTTGGTTTATTAAATTCGCAAATTTGTGAAGTGAGAAATCCCCTTTCACAGACAAATAAGATAGAATAGAAAAGATGCCAGAAAAGCTATAAAAACATGTTGAAGATGAAAAAAAGAAAATTATTTGGCTCTGTTAGAAAAACGTATAAAGCAGGATTTTCTTAAAAGGGGGTAACGTTATATCCGGGATAATTTAACATTATCGACATAGGCAATTTTCACTGACCAGCAGAAAATGATTTAGGAAGCGGGTTAACGTACGACACAGACTAAGTTAAACTGGAGTTCCACTGTATTAGTTATAAAAATTACAATATCAATCGCAAAATTATATCTGATTAAACATATTACGAAAAGTAAGTATTATTTTTAGGGGCTATAGAGGATATACAAATTATGATGTAGATTCATGACAATTTCGAATTTATTTATTTATTTTTTAAATATAAGAAAATAATTCGCATTCCCTTTTATCAAATTGAACCGAGAAAAATCGTGTATTAATTTAAAAAGATAAAAATAAATGTTTGTTGGGAAAAGTTTCAATACTAGTCGTATCTCAAACAGATAGTTGAAGATGGTGGGATGGAATCTGACTTATAATTGGCAAAGTTTGATAATTTTGATTAGTTTTTGTTACTATCGTATTGCTTAAGTAGGGTTAGCAATGTGGGTTGGATACATAAGCTGAGTTTGTTTGAACCTAATTTAGATAAAAATACAATGTAACTTTATAACCATATCGCTAGAGATGTTTTTGTTAATAAATGATTACGAAATAAAACTGAATATGTTGAACAATTAAATAATTTTAGAATGAACAAAAAAATTAATGTTCGATTTTAGATGTTGCATATCCATTGATTTTAACGTGGTTTTTTAACTAACACTTAACAAAAAATTGACCACTTAACAAAAAATTAACAAGGAAGGTGACTTGTATTTGGTATATCATAAAACGTAGATTGCTGTACCATGGTTCAAGCCTCTTCCATTTCTAGGAGATATTTTCACCAAACATTTAAAGTAATAGCGAAATTTATGTTTCAACATTTGAATTTTGGAATAATTAATTTGATTAACAAAATTTTGACTTGTCTGGTTTGAAGATGATTCAAGTATATAAATATTGTATAAATTATTCTCGAAACGAATTAATTAAATTTCATTTTATATTCTATGTTATCCTCTAAGTTCTCACAGTTTTGTTTCAATTGTTTAAGAGTTTAAAGTGAGGAAAATTTCATTTTCTTTGTCACTTCCTTTGTCGTTAGACGCGAATTTTCGTGCAAAAGTATGTTTAATAAGTCTTCATTGATTTCTACTGGCCGACCACAACAAGATGTGACTTTGAGGCAAAAATTTGCCCTTCTCAACCTGGCATATCAATCACGAACGGTTCTTTCAACTATAACACCTTCTCTATACCCAGCACAAATGTCACGAGCAACTCCTACGACCTCAGAACTTTTATTTAAAAGCAAAAAGCAAAAATGCTCAAATTCTCTTCTCAACATTGCATTTTGATTTGTTCAAAATTAACATTAAATAACTCGAAAGAAAAACATAGATTCCGATACAAAAAGACAGCTTTTATCAAATGATCTAAAACATTACTTAAAACATATTTAATGACATGTAAAATGTTAAAATTCAAAAAAAAAAAAAAAAATGACTGGAACCTAGTTACTAACCCAATAAAAAAGAAATGTATATTTCTAAACAATACCGTAAGTTTCTGCGTTAGAATTTTAATTTTTAAAATATGCAGAAACTCTTAATACCTAACTTCATTAATCATAAAATCACCATTTCTTAAGAAATAATTTATTCATAACGTTTCTACATTTAAACTTTTAAATACTGCTGTGGTAAGAGCGTTTTTTTAAAATGTAAAATCAGCGTGGGTTGAAAATCAGTCATTAACGTTTTTCCTTTTGAATTCCAAAATTCCGCATAATACATCAAAACGTGCGATATGCGCAAAATACCTCCTTAATAGTCCGAAACTAATTTAATATTCTCGAAGTGCCACCGAAATAAACACACACCTTACTGATGAATGACTTCAAATTTTCATGGCCACTCCTTTTGGCCTCTTTAAAGTGCGGTGCAATGTCTCATCCTTCAACAAGCCAAGAGAGATGCCAAAAAAGAAGATATTGGAAGAAATAAAACTCTAAATCAAAAGAATCTTCGGACTTTTCCCAATGGCTTTTTCCGTCAGACACACTATCTTCTTAGAAGATGGGTTCAAACGGGTTAATTGTTGGATATTTATTTCATGGGGACACTAACTTGGCGAGAAAGGAGTGTTAAGGAAATACAACAACCCAGAACGCGTAATTCTCTTCCATTAGCAGGTGAAGACCATCATATTGAGGTACACAGTTGCTTGGTAGTTATTTCTTGACCTTTTGCTTGTTTTGGTTGGGAATTTTCGATCGAGGCATCGCTCACGTCCCATGAGCTCGGTGTCAAAGGGTTAACTCCAAAGGTCATCCAGACAGAGTTTTCCAGACGTGATTCTGTCAGATTGATGAACGTTGAAACAATTTAGACATGTTTCATCTTATTGATTCCATCTGATGTCATAACATTATCTGCTGAATTTTGGTGTGTTATTTTGATGGGACATGGCCTGGATATAGTGACAAGATATGTAATTATTTTAATGAGGTAACGATATAGGATTGCTGCATACTTCGGAATGTTTGATGTGTTGTTTAGTGATCCAGTTATTAATACTTCCTCAAGTGACCTTACACTTCCTTGGGTTGAGTTGTAAATCGTGCTGAAATGACACGTTGAAATCTGTTGAATCAATTGAATTACATTTAAATTAATTAAAAATGGTGTGATGAGATAGAGATTGCTTAAGCATGGTTGGCGAAGAAGTTTCAGGGTTAAAATTAAAATTTAAAAGAGAAAATGGATAGTTTCTGTGAATTGAAATTTAGGTAAAAAAATTATTACAATTACCTTTAAGTTTTATAGCTATATTTTAGTAGATATATTCTAGCAAATATATTTGCCGAATTATTTTGATGGGTTATGGCCTGGATACCGGGACAAGATATATAATTATTTTAATGAAGTAACGATATAGGATTGCTGGATACTTCAGAATTTTTTTTTTTTTTGTTCATGATCTAGTTATTAATAATTCCTCAAGTGTAATATATTTGACCTTACACGTCCTTGGGTTCAGTTATAAATCGTGCTAAAATGACACGTTGAAATCAGTTGAAAAATCAATTCATGCCATTTGGAAATGGCGTAATTTGATTGAGAGAGCATGAACTGATGAAGAATTTTCAGCGTCAAAATTATAAAACATTTATTAACAACTGGTTAGCCTCAGTCAAGTAATGCGTTAATTACTACCCATTAGCTAAACGGGCTTGGTTTGGATTTCATGGCGTCCTCGCTTCTCAACTACAATTCGCGATCGCAACGAACTATAGGGGGCGTTGTTGCATGAGACGAATACCTGCGATTTCTATATAAGCAGTCATTCAGTTACTCTGGAGACGTCTTTAATGTAGCATGTAGCATTGTAACGCTACTTCATTATTGTGGCTAATTAAATTTAAAAAAAAAATGTTTGATATTCCTTCTTATGAAAGAGTAAACAAAATGGTATCTCTTCTTTCTTAGAGAAGGAACATCCAAAACACATCGGAAAAATATTTGTAAATAAACAGAAAAAAATATGTATTTTCTGATTAGAGTTAAAACCCAATGCCTGAGAAATAGTTTTACTAAATTTAATGATATAACATGAAAGGCCCATATAAGCTTTACATTCCATAGTTTTAAGAATCATATTACTTCAAAAATTAAAATGAACAAAAAGTAGGACACAAGGCCTCGTAATTTTATATAATTTAATTTTGCTTTTTGACAACAATTTTTATCAAAAAATTTCAAGTTTCAATAAAAATCATTATTTAGAAACTAAAAAACACAAAATAAAGAATGCTGACGAAACAAAAACAAAAAAAAAAAAACAATTCTTTTTTGTCGCCATTTTTTAGTGCTACGAAAATTCGTCTTTGGGATTTGCCAAAAGCAAAACAAGATGCAATTTTATTTTTTCAGGAGCGAAATATTTTACCGAAAAAAAACGAAAATGCACGAATTCCCACGACATGACACTTTATCTTGGTAAACGTACGTTTTGGAAATGTTATTTCATTTGGAATCTTATTTATCAGAGTTCATATGGCGATATGATTGTTTTGAATCTATGCTAAACTCTATATCGGCCCATTTTCCACCGAAATCCGATTGGCTATTTTGATTTTAAATAAAGTGTTTTATTTTATGATTTGTCGCAAAAATTTTAAGTGTAGATTGGTGGCACCTAAAAACCGCCAAATCTCTAGCGGCGGTGGCGTTAATATGCAAGTACCAAATTCTTATTCCATACTTTTCTGAATCATATTACTTCAAACAAAAAGTATACATAAACACATAATGTTATACTACCATTTAATTTTTCAAAGAAAGTATTTTGACAACAATTTTTATCAAAAAATTATAAACTAAAAAGCGTAAAATAAAGAATTCTTAGGATAAAAAATGATTTAAAAAATTCTTCATATTGAAATAAAAAGTTTCATATTGTTTCTTTTTTTATTCTTATAGTTCTTAATCAGACGTAAAAAACCATTCTGTAGAGAACTACCATCAAATAAGAAAAAAAAATATTTACTGCAAATTTTTTATTATAAAAATCATAACACTCGCCTGTTTTATAAATCCGCAGAATTCCAAATGAAATCTTCGTTTGAAAATTTTATTTTCAAATAATATATGCATAGATTATCCCTTCATTGCTTTTAGATAACATACCAAGCATCAAAATTTATAATTGTAAGATCTCGATAGGAATTTGAATATGTAGCTTAAAAACAGAATAGCTAAATTCTAATTGAATTATTCTTTCAAAGCTGAAAAATACTTACGAAGAAAACGATAAAAATTTCTTAATAATCAGCACAAATGAAACTATTTCAAGTAGTTCGGATGATTCTTTATTGTTGTTTTTCAAATTATATAGAAATATATACTATTCTATAAAGAAGAAGAATATTCTTTAACTATTACGGTTCTGTACGTTCTGAATTCACATTTATTCATTGAAATGACGAAACAATGTTGACTTCACTTTAATTTGCAATGAATTGAAGACAGAAAAAATTATTTTACCGTAATACACACATCTGTAACAGCAAGTGATCATGAAATCCGAAGTTATGTTGTTGGTAATAGAAAGGTAAAAATTATTGAGAAATTGTTCTTCAAATGCTTGGCGTGTTCTGCTTCAATGTGTGGCATGTTCTGGTTAGTTTTTTCAAGTTCTTCTACCTTTTCCTTAGGGAAATTTTGCTTCTTATTTTCTGCTAAGAAAATGGCGTCTGTCATTGCCAATGGTTATGATGGAATTAATGACCGATATTTTCAGGCTCCCGCTAGAGGGCGTCGTACTCGAGCGTTGCAATCGAGAATAGTAATTATTTTATGAAAAGCATTAAAATAAAAAAAAATTTTGTTGACCTAAGTAGGAATTGACTTTAATTTTTTTTTTAATATTACACGTTCAGTTGTAAATGTTTTAGAAAATTTTACATTACAAAAGTGTTTATACAATTTGAAAGAATATACACGAAACTTTCAAAAATGGTGTTCTTTTTACCAATGCAAAATTTACATCAACCGAAATGAGCGAATTTAATAAATACTATATCTACTAATTACTCAATTTAAGCCTAATTGGGTATTCGCAACCAATCACATGGTCGTGTGTAATCACGTGGTTATGTATGTCGTGTAGCAATTCTTGTAACTCTTCATTATTGGAGGAATGAATGATAAATCAGCTACATATGATAAATCAGCTTCTACATACCTTCGACAGTTGGACTTTTGGCAAAAGTGGAAGGGCTTCTTAAGATTATAAAAAAAAATCTATATCAATTAGGCGTAAATTGATTTGCGCTGATATTTTTAATTTATTGCTCTTAAGAAAACTTCATACAAAATATGAAATTTTCCGTTTTTAAGTCATTTTACCAAATTTCTCAAAAGCAGTCGTCATGTTATAAAATTTCCTGCTAAGGCACCTTTACCTATGAATTTTTTTTAAATGACGATTTAATTAACTAAAAATTATCAAACTTCCCGTTATTAAGCTGGATACCTTATCAATTTCTTAAAGTAGCCATCTAGTTAAAATTATCGAATTTCTCGTTTATGAGTCTCGTTTTGTTTTATCAGTTTTTTATGTAGCCATCTAAATACAAATGGTTAAATTTCCTGCCATATTAAATACATATTTTACCAGCCACATATTTTACCAATATCTTTAAAGTAGTCATCTAGCTAAATGATTGTAAATTTTTATTTTCTTAAGCCAGCTCATTTATTAATTTTTTAAGAGAGCCCTCTATTTTTAACTTAAGGACTTTTTCGTTTATATATTACTTTTTTGAATTGATTTATTAAAATAGTTATTTAATAATATGTTATCAAATTTCTAGGATATAATTCACCGCATTTATCAAAATTTTCAGAAACAGCCTTCTAGATACAAATAATCAATTAGGCTTAAACTGACTCAGTATATATTTTTAATTTATTGCTCATAATACAACCGCAATATGAAGAAATATATTGCCAATTGAAGATCTAACAATAGTGTTATTTATTGAATTAACTCTTTTGTTTGTAACATCGAGCAACAAATAATCAATTAGGCTTAAACTCACTCAGTATATATTTTTAATTTATTGCTCATCATACGATCGCAATATGAGGAACTATATTGCCAAATGAAGATCTAAGACAAACAATTGAGTTACTTATTGAATTAATGAAAGGAACAGGACCACCAAAAACAAACAGAAGCAATTGTTTTATTGCAGCCCAGTCGCCTGTTGTCTGCTCAAACAAGACTATTATAAGATTCATCACTGATAACGATATGCAAATACAAGATGCTTTTTAGATATCCCACCCTCCCCCCTTCTTACGCACGATCAGAGGCTGCAGGTTCCTAATTTGGTGTTATTAACTTGTGTATTTGTTCTTTAGGCGGCTGAAGAATTAGATGATAATCTCCGAAGGTACACAGGAGCACGAGCCCCCCGTTTTCGTGAGGCGCGCAGCATGATGGGTAATTTGCAGATTTTTTGAATAAATGATAGACTATGTGGTATCACGTGAAGCTAGGATATTTAAATAATCCTGTTTCATGTAAATGAAAATTGATTTAGGGTTATTCTATAATGAAATAATACCTACCCACTGAAAAGTTAGTTCAATTTTCGGTAAAGTGTTGTAACTTCAGATTTCGACAGTACAATGAGATATCAAAATATAACAGGAAAATATAATAACTGTGCATAATATAGAAAAAATTATGGGTTACAGTAAAAAACTGGGCAAACTCAGCGGCAAAAAGGTTACCTTCCATTCTCTTTCTTTCTTTTCAGAAAATATATTTTATTTTGGAGAAAAATGGAGAATAGAATTTTAAGAATAGGTTTGCAAATTCAACGTAGAGAAAAAAAGGAGAAATTCTTGATAGCTGAACATATAAGTCATCCCAATTTAACCCTTTGCGGTTGTATGTCGGTGTTCTCTGTCAACAAAGATTCTTTATTTTTCCAGTCATACGTCTGCTCTCAGTAACCAAAGCTTTTTACCGTTCTAGTCGAACATCCGAACGTTTCCCTAACCATTGCTTCTTTACTGATTCTGTCATATGCCTGCTCTCAAATACCAAAGTTTTTTACCTTTCCAGTCGTATGCAAAAATCTCACTAACCAAAGTTTTTTACCTTTCCAGTCGTATGCAAAAATCTCACTAACCAATGCTTTTTTATTGAATCTGTCTAATGTCTGCTCTAAGCCACCAAGACTTTTTACTGTTCTAGTCGTATGTGAAAATCTCATTAACCAATGTTTCGTCACCAAATCTGTCTAATGTCTGCTCTAAGCCACCAAAGCTTCTTACTGGCCCAGTCGTATGCGGAAACCTCACTAACTAATGATTCTTTACTGAATCTGTCTAATGTCTTCTTTAAGCCATCAAAGCTTTTTACCGTCCCAGTCGTATGCGAATTTTTCAGTAACCAATGTTTCTTTACCTGCTCTGTCGTATCTCTGCTCTCAGCCATCAAAGTTTTTTACCGTTCCAGTCGTATCCGAAAATCTCGTTACCAATGCTTCTTTACCAACTCTGTAGTATGCGTGCTGTCAGCCACAAAAGGATTTTATCGTTCTAGTCGTATCTGAAAATCTCACTACCAATGCTTTTTTACCGACTCTGTCATATGTCTGCTCTCAACCACCAAAGATTACTACATTTCAAGTCGTATGCGAAGATCTCATTAACCAAAGCTTCTTTACTTTATTTGTCGTATGTTTTCTCTTAGCTACCTAAGCATTTTACATTTCAAGTCGTATGTGAATGTCTCGGTAACCAATGTTTCCTTACCATCTCTGCCGCATTTTTGCTCTCAGGCATCAAAGATTTTTACCGTTTCAGTTATATGCTAATGTCTCAGTAACCAATGTTTCCTTACCGTCTCTGTCGTATCTCTGCGATCAAAGCTTTTTGCCATTTAAGTTGTATGCGAATGGCTCAGCAACCAATGTTTCTTTACCATTTTTGTCGTATGTCTGTCATCAGCAACCAAAGCTTTTTATATTCCAAGCCGTAAGCGACTGTCTCAGTAACCAAAGCTTCTTTGAAATTTCAGTTGTAAATCTGCTCTTAGCTACCAAATCGTTTTCACAGTTCCAGTCGTATGTAAATGTCTTAGCCACCAAAATTTTTTACCATCCCTGTTGTATCTGTTCTCTGAACTACTTCAGTTTCTAAGACTTATAATAATCAGCTTAAGAACTATATTGATCTTATAGTGTTCACTAAACACTATAAAATCAGTACGATTCAAATTTATAAACAATACTGTTCAGAAAAGTCGATTAATTTCGGAGGCACCATAAAATTCATAATAACATTTTACGAATCGTGTTTAAGTGCAATAGCACTATCCTGACTTTAAGGATTCTATTTTACTTCTTTTCTTGCATAGTACGTATCTTATCTTATCTTATCTTATCTTATCTTATCTTATCTTATCTTATCTAGCATAGTCCAAGTGAGATTAATTCTCATTAATATGATACTCATAACGATAATACGACCCACAAAGGGTTAAAATGTTAAATATTGGTATTGAAGTGTTGAAAGTTATTAGTTTTATAAATGCATCATTTTCATGAATAGCAAAATGATGTTACATATCAGTGCTATAATAATCTTAATAAAAAAGATAAATAAACGGAACTTGTCCCCCTTGCTATGATTGTAACTATTATTTTACGTTCAGAAACGAAATGTTACTTTAAATCTGGATTCAAATTTATAAATGCTTAAAACCAAATCCTCCAGCTTAAAATACAAGGATGATAAAGTTCTTTGTTTTACTTTTCATCAATTCAAATGTTAATTTTTCAGCAATTGTTTTTCTATAATATTTCAAAATATCAGCTCTTCAAGAAGAAAATTTCAAAAGGAATAATGTAATAGAAAGAAATTACGTTTTTATTAAAAAACACTCGAATTTCACGAAACTTTTTTCGTTTTTGAAGAAACCGTTTCTTGTATAGCTAAGCTCTGAGCAATAATGTCGTCAAAATGATGAAATAACTGTCGTCACTTTGAGTATCTTCTACTTTAACTTGGGTACCATATAGGTGGACAAATGTCACCCAAGCAACGGAAGAAGTATAGGTAGAACAGAGAGATAAAATAACCCGTGCTCAAAGCGGGATTCGAATCCGCTATCTTTCTGTTACGAGGCCAACTCCTTGACCACCATACATGCAGGCCAGCTTGTTCCGTCACCTTATTTTCGATCATCTAGTTTTCATTGTAGTTTCGTCATTCTAGCTAATCTTTCACAATGTACTGCGATGAGATTTCGAGTTGATGAATCATTTTCGTAATACATTTGAGAGTTTGTGTTTCGTCACAGATTACGTGGTTTCGTGGCGAAATGATTCCCAAAATTATCAAAATACAGGCAAATACAGGTAATTGCTGAATCATCAAAAATGAGAAATTTTTTTTGAGAGTGTACAAGCATTCTCAGCGGTTAATATTTCTCATAATAATTTAGAAGCATATCGTGAATAAAAACTATTCCTTTGCATTGATTAAAAAATTTTTTTAAAAAAAATGTATATTATTAAAATGCATAATTTAATCAAGAAGATTATGTTATTAAATATATTTCTTCGTTACTTTTTAAGTTGTTATAATAATTTTATGTTCATAAAGGGCAATGACTGAATTTAAAAACGCATCAGTAAATAAGTTTTTCTATCTGTTTTGTCGTTATTGTTGTTTCGAATGCCACTTTAGTAACAGTCGTTGAACAGCCGACCTGATTTCAGGCTTACAACTACTAATGTTCAACTCCGTAGCCTTGTAATTTAAAACCCAATCCAGAAGACAAGGGAACTCCTGGATCAAGTATTGAGAGAAATTTGCACTCGTGGAGGACCTTTTTTGATGGAACTAACCAGCATTTGCTTTATATAGAGAGGAATACTGGGAAAACCTGTCACGGTTAGCCTGATGTCAATAGGACTCTAACTCATGATCTGTCTTCTGCTGAGGATATTTTACATCAGCACAACGGCTGGTGCAAGTCGGAGGCAGAATTCGTATCAATCAGTCATCGCTGGGATTGGAACCCGGTGCACCTCATTGGAAGGCAAACGCTCTATCCCCTGAGCCACCACGGCTCTTTCGAATGTCACTTGCCAATATCAGCAAGCCTGTTTGGGGAAACAAAGCAAATTCAAGGCAGATGGCGCTTTTTTTGCTCTTCAGTGGTACCATCTATGGTCAAGAGTACAACTTCAGCCACACACATGCCACTGCCTATTTATATGGCGGACCCATTTCTTCATCCACAGATCGTAATTTTGACCTGATCCAAAAAAAAAATCAATCTCCGAGTCAATACCCTCAGAAGTATAGATTTTTTTAATGGGAACATGGAGGATTTTGTGACCTGACAGATTTAACGTGCACCAGTCATCATTTACTACGGGATCGAAATCACTATGGCTGTGGGGATCGAACTCACGACCAGTTTAACATGGACGAAACTTCCAACCAATCTGTCTATCCTGGCCTCTCTATCTGTTTTTAATACCATAATAATGCTATGGATTCATATTGAAGTACTTATATTTCAAGGAGTGACCTCATATTCTAATGGATTAGCTAAAAAAAGTTTAGAAAAATTCGATAAGTTGCTCCCGTTTGAAAACACTTTAAAAAATTAACATTGAACATAATTTTCTGAAAAAATAATAGGGGAAAACCATTATTTTCTGCTACAGAGGATTTTTGAACGTATTTTAGATATTTTCGTGTCTCTAATTTCAAATCTGTTACAAGTCTCATTCTACAAGCTACAGTTTTTATACTATTTAATAACACATTCCAAACCAGGATTTTTTTTAAAAATTCACTGCAGTGAATATGTCAAATGCGACTAAAAATGTTTGTTTAGGCCGGGATAGCCTGGTTGGAAGGACGTTGGGCCCATGTCCAAGAGGCCGTGACTTCATTCCATGCCGGCGGAAGAATCCCCGTGTATTAAATGGTGACTGGTGCACGTTAAATCTGTCGTTTCTGAAAGTCCTCCATTTTTTCATTACAAATCTTGCATCTGGGGTACTAAATTGCAGATTGATCGTTCTCCGCTTCAGGTCAAAATCAGATGAGTGGATGAATGAAAAGAAGCATGAATAGGTCTACCCTAAGACGAGTGTGTGGCTGAAGTCGTATTCTTGGCCATAGAAAAACAAGAAACCCCTCCTCTGCCTTAAATGCGCTTGATTTAACCCAGCAGTCTTGATGGTATTGGTAAGTGACATTGGAAACAACAACAAATGTTTGAATAGGTAAAACCTCAATTTATTATTTATTTTATTCATATAATTATTCAATCATAACTATCATCATGTGCCATACATTGCAAATTATTCACATTAAAACCGAAAAAAAAACTCTTTGCAATTACCTTCAGTAGTAAACTGAAAGAAATATGCTAGAAAAAGTTGCTAATTTTAATCACTTTTAATTGATTTCTGATTTTTTATCAATCACCACTTTTTGCACTTTTAGTCGCCTCTGGCACACCTGCTTTAGATGAAAAAAAAATTAAAATGCATAATTTCAGATTCTAACATTCTAAATATAACTACTTGTATTGTTATTACATTTTAGTGCACTATGATATTTTAATGCATTGTACTCCCGAAATAAGTTTTAGTATTAAAATAATTGAGTTACCAGTTTTAACCTTTTTGAAAAAAGAACAGGATTGAGTTCGTTATAATAAATTCTGCAGAAAAATTCTTTTCCGGAAAGTAATGCAAAAAGTTCCTTTATAAAAGAACGGGGTAGATTATTTATCCTTTAACTCAATGGTAATGTTCTAGCTTAAAGAAGCTCCTCATATATGGAGCAAAAAAGCATGTGCATACATGTTCAAACTTGTAACGAAAGTATCCAACAGGTGGTACGTCAGATAAATACATTTAACAAGGTTTTTATTTTCAAGGATTTGAGGATCTTTCACCTAGGAAAATAAAAAAGTCGCAGTTTGAGAGCCTTACACTTGAAGCAAAGTGTATATAACATCTTGCTGTAAAGAACTATCTGGGCTTTAGAACAAACAAATAACTTAAATATTGTAAAAGTTACTATATTTTTTTTAAAAAATCGCCTATTTGGCGAGACTTTTTTTTTGTTGGAAAATTTTATGAGCCCAGATAATGCAACATTGGTGTAAGTTTCTAAAGTAGATCACGAACACTTTTTGTTTTTTCAAAACTGTGGCCTTTCTCCGTATTGACGTTTTGCGTCATTTTCAGGATAAACATAGAGGATGCCGGCTAAAGACAGGCTAATCTTGATCTAACGATCATGAGTAACTGTTTCAAACTTACATTAGTAATAAAATAGCATGTTACTCACAAAAAAGTGGGAAAAAAATAATTTCATGTTATCACAGAGACTTCAAAAAGCAGGATTACGGGTAAATGCCTCACCACTTTTCTTATTTCTATTTTTTATAAAGGGACATTTTGCAATCTTGTTTATTGGCATACGTTCTTTCCAGTTTTCCGATAGACATAATGTTTTAAGAGTTTCTGGATTGAAAAAAAATAACACTTTTAGCAGTTTTATAAAATTATTATGATTATAATATAATAAATTTATAATATATTTTTACGGAAATACTCCTCCTAACTGTTGAATTAAATCTTACGAGAAAGTTGAAGGAAGGCTTTTCCAGAGTTGTTTGCTCTCCTGAAAATAGAAAATTCCGTTTTTATTTTGCTCATAGTAATTATTTTAAAACTTGTTTCTCTAAAGGTAAACAATTTAAAATCAACGACAATTGAAACGAAAAAAAAAATTCAATTATATATTGAAAGTTAAAATTAAAGGAAAAGTAGTACTAATTCGTTTAGCAGAAACTTAAGAAATCGCCATGATATTATTGACGCCAATGATGTCTAATTAATTTAGATCATATCTTTTATTTTATAATCGTCGTTGAACTGCCGTCCCAACTTTGGGTTTACGACTACTACTGTCGAACTCTGTAGCCTGTAATTTTGAACCCAATCCAGAAGACCAGGGAACTCCTCGATCAAGTATTGGGAGAAAGGACTTCGTGGAGGACTTTTTGAGGAAACTAATCCATGTTGGCGTTACATGGAGAGGAAAACCTCCCATTGTCAGCTTGACGGTAGGGGAGACTCTAACCCATGATTCGTCTACCACTGAGGATATTTTACGTCAGCATTGTGATCGGTGCGAGCTGAGTGCGGAATTCGTAT
This sequence comes from Parasteatoda tepidariorum, assembly GCF_982258835.1. Lineage (NCBI taxonomy): Eukaryota > Metazoa > Arthropoda > Arachnida > Araneae > Theridiidae > Parasteatoda > Parasteatoda tepidariorum. The sequence continues at coordinate 90,630,316 of NC_141763.1, read as the reverse complement.
CGACCAGCCATCGCAGGGATTCAAATCTGGTTCACCTCATCGAAAGGCGAGCACTCTATCCCCTGAGCCACCACGGTTCGGTTATACAGTAGAGTCCCGATTAACCGAGTTAATGTGGACCACGACTAACTCGGATAACTGAAAAACTCGGTTAAAACGAAGAGTATAAAAAAAGAAGGAAAAAGAGTTGGTATAAATGTAATATATTTAAGAAGCATGAAATTTATACGAGTATACCACATACAATTCCTATTATTATTAAAAAGCTTACTTGAAAAAAACTTAAAAAGTATACTTTGTGAATTAAAGAGTTTTTACTTAAAAAAAGTCCTTAATCGTTTTTTGTTTTACATATTTTTGGTGCTTTCCTACAGCAATGTTTCGCCATTTTTTAGGGATAACAGGAAGGCTGGTGTCGCCTCTTTTTGTTATTCTATGTATTCAGTAGCATTTTTGACAGCTTTAAGTTCATCTGTGTGAGAGATTTTTATATGTTGATTTTCATCGTCACTGTCTTCATCATCTTCGCTAGGTTCATTTTCATTATTGACGATATTAACGACCATTTCATGGGATCAAGATGTTATATTTTATTTTCCCGAGTGCTTGGAAGATAAAATTTAGATTTATTTTTCGGCGGTATTTTTAAAAATAAAAAATAAACTAGAACAAAAAAAATCCTTAAAATATTTGATAGCTCGGTTAAAGCGGAAACTCGGATAACCGGGGCTCGGATTATCGGGACTCTACTGTATATGTATATTTTATTTTATAACCGTCGTTAAACATATGTATAATGAAAAAAAAAGAAATGTGCTATGTACTAAAAAGCAAAATTAATGATGTGAAGGTACTTGTTAGTCAAGACGAACTGTAAAAAAGTCGCCCTACTATTATTGACGACAATGATACTTAATTAATGCTGGTATTATGTGTCGTTAAAATTCACCTGTAAAAAAAATTGAATTTAAAATTTTCTGAGAAATGGTGTCTGTTGGGACAAAAGAATATAGGAATATTAACTAAAAGATAAACGGTAAAAAATTTTTTTAGAATAATACTACTAATATTAATATACATAAATAAGGATGCTATGACACCAGAACCAATTCACCGTTGCATCATTATGCTGCTTTTCTATTATATTTCCATTTATGATACATATTTCTACGATTTAAATCCACTGCCATTTGGTTACTTAAAATTCTTAAGTATCTTGACGGACTATTTCAACTACCTAAACGTGGAAAAGGAGCTTAAACTAAAGTGTTGCCACACGCACAAGTTTAATTTATAACCTTGTTAAATTCAGTCGTGATTAACATAAATCTACTGTTAATGGCCGATGTAAATCAAGCTGAAAGGATTAAACAAAAAACTGTCCAAGACGTTGAATTCATTTACTGGAAGACATTAAGTATCTGTATTTAAGGTGGATTCGGCGTCGGTTTTTATGACCTAACTGAATAATAAAATCGGCGGAGGACGTCAATTGCGGATCGAATCATCGAATTGTTCCACTATAAATGTGTTTATTTCGAGTTTTAAATGTTTTTTGAGGCAATATAAAAGCATCGCTTTCTGTCAGAAATAGATATAAAAGTATATAGTCGTAAAGTGGTACATGGATTTTAATTGAAGGTACTAATAAATATTTATTTGGATTGTTGTCTAAAACTAAAATGTTTGTATAATTTTTCTTTTAATAGGTAAAACGTAATTTATGTTTTTCTTAGTAACTGCTACAGCAGATTCTAAAGTTATACTTAGTCTATTGAGGCTTAGAAATTTGTAATATATGAGGTGTTTAGTAGATGAATGTTTTTAGTAACATTTTTGAAGAAAAAAAAGTGCAGCATTTTCTAGAAAATAGCTAAATAGTAAATCTTTAGATGATATCAACAATAAATACAGCAGAAGAAAACAGTGTACTTATTTATAAATGAAAGATTTTCAGAAGAATTCGAGATTTAAGAGAATAAAAAGAGAATGAAATAGGGAGATTATTATAGAATTTGAACTAAACAACAAATTTCGAGAGCCAAAAGTAGTTAAGGTAATTAAAATTCATACTAAGATGAAATAGCTTGGGAATATCAGATATCTATAAATATGAGGACAACATCCCAGTATAAGGAATCCTCCTAGCAATTTTCAAAAACATGATTCAAGCGTTCAAAAAGAAGCACCCATTCTCAAGACTCGCTAGGCATTCAATAAATCACCTACTGTGGCACATTGTAGGAATCTTGTGCAAAATTTTAAGTTTAATCATTCCACCCCTGTCACTTTTGCTCTTCTTCACGCTCTGGAATATTGTTTTATTTATGTTATTCAATCTGGAATGCCTTCAGAGTTGCACCTGGAATGCCGTGTTTCATTTATACTGTTCAAACTGTTGTTCAATGATGTTGTTAAATCTGGAATCTTGTTTCATGTTTTGAATGTCGATTTCTAATCATTACAACATTTCCTCACCACCTTTCCATAGTTCATGAAAATAAATTTTCCCATGAGTTGCCTCTCTCGGCTACCACAGTTTTTTTAGTTTTGATTTCACCATTGCTTACATTCCATTTTTTCGTAGGTAACTTTTCGTTTTCTGTTTCAAATTTGTTTTCCTCAGCATGTCTGGCGAGTCTTGATAATGAGCTCCTATTTTTGAGTGCTCGAATTATGTCGATTTTTTCTACCGTTATAATTCATAATGCGAATGAAGTTTTTATAATATAGAGAATAGAATGCGGTGTCTTTTTTATGCATTTTGCTCAGGCAAAGTATATAAAAGATATTTCGACTTACAATTGCAGTTCTTGACCACTTGAGAAAATTAATATCGGTAACTATAATATTGGCAGATAGGGGTCTGCTACTGATAGGATAAGTTTATGTAACAGATAGTAAAAAAAAATTCAGTTCTACTTTCATTTCGGAAGAATTAAACAATTGAAAAGAATTAATTATTCTGAACAATTAAACACTGAAACTCTCTCGGACTAAATTAAAGTTGTAGTTTTTCCATAAATCAGTCTCTGTCAATAGCAGACTATTAGTCTAAACTTATAAACAATATCTTTTATAGATAATAATAGATATCGTAAATATTCGATATTGCTTTTTATTTGCAGAATGATTAAGATTAAAATGATGTTATTCAGTGGCTTCCAGCTTCGGTTCTACAGCGTGTCCAAATGCAACTTCAAATATAATATTTTGATCATATGCCAGTGGTTTTCGGCAAAAAATTGAAGAAAAAAAATTTAAATTTTACCACTAGGTGGCTCTATAAATTCAAAGAATAACAAAATATTTATTAATTTACTTACTTCTCTGCTGTATGTGCATTATTTTGACGGTCAACAATATGCATATGGATGCATGTATGCGTGACCTACAAATGGTTTTTAGCAGTATAGTGCGCAAAAAAATAAATGGATCCCCCAGAGTAACTTTTTATCTAATGATCGGATATTAACGTTCTAAGATTCAATTTTAATGGTTCAGGAGGATGACCAGATATGCTAATTAACTAAGGTTGACGATATTTCAAGTTATAAAATCAGACACAAAAACATACTTTCTCTGAATAAACATACCTTTTTTTTTAAACGAATTTGTATTTCTGGCTCTCAAACTATGGAAGGTAGCCGCAATCAGGAAAATATGGTTCCCATAGTTTGTCATAAGAGCGGTCCAAAGTGTCAACCCTTTAATGTTTTTTTTCAGCGCATTAAGCCATATCTTGAAGACATTTTAAGCCAGTTGAAATTTTTTACACTCAATTGTAAAATTTGATTGTCCAAAGATCACGCAAAAATTACTTTTAGTAAATATTGTTTATTTTTAATTATTTTATTTAATGACAGTCGAAAAAATTTTAAATGGTAAGGTACACACTTTTTGACATCATTTTAAGTAATGTAATTTTACATAAAGATATGCAAAATTTGATCGAAATCGGTCGGATAGCACCTGAGATATCGAATTGATATCGAATGACATATAATTGCATTTAACCTAAATATTATATTGTTTCTCTAAACCTTGATATTATATTAAAGTGAAATAGGTTATATTAAATTATATTAAAGTTTCATATGAAATCAAGTTTCATATGAAACTTGATTTCGCATGAGACTTGATTTCATTGAAACTTGATTTGAAACTGGATTTCATATATTTCATTTGATATTGCATTTAACCTTGATATTATATTGATACTTATAGTTGTGTTCAAACTTGATACTATATTTCAGCATTAAACTTGAATATTATATTGTTCAGTTTAACCTTGACATTATATTATATCATTAAACCTTGATACTGCAGTGTTGCAATGGACCTTAATTTTACATTGTTGCATTTAACCTTGATTTGATACTGCATTGTTGCAGTGAATCTTAATTTTACATTGTTGTACTTAATCTTGATTTGATGTTATATATCAGCATTAACTTTAATACTGTATTGTTAAGTTGAACCTTGATATTATATTATAGCATTAAACCTTCATACTGCATTGTTGCATTAAATCTTGATAGTATATTTTGCCTCGAACTTTGCATAGAATTAATTATTACATAGAATTTAAGAGAAAATATTTTTTCGAAAAATTAGTGATTAACCATTTGAAATAGTTTAATCTCTCACAAAGGTCTCTGTCACTCCTTTGAATGAAAGTGAGTTAAATTATGAATTAAATTAAGCACTTTGAACGACTTAATTCAAAATAGCCGTCAATAGAGCAGCTTGTTATTAATTTTTGTTTTACATAATTTCGGAAATATCTTGATTTATAAAACCATTTCTCTGCGTTTACCCTTTCTCTACATTATCATTAAATTCACATCACTGCTCCAATTACAATTTTTAAACTACGATATCAAAACAAAACTCATATAATTTACCTCTTCTTAAGACAAATTACTCTAACTCTTCGAGGATATCTTCTCTGACAAAGAACAAAGACTAATAATAGGTTACGAAACAATATACGTTCGTAAAGGCCAAGCAAACAATCTGGTTTAAAAAGTTTAATCTTCGCGGATCAAAACATGTCAAAACTCATAAAAATTTTGACAGCGTCTTATGTAAAGAAAATCCTCATGCGGAGTTTTTCATGGCTGTACGTTAAGATAGTTAACTGAGATAAAAGTATTTCCTAAAATAAAGAAAGCATAGAGAACGTTTTGAGCTTATCTGATAAGGATGTAAATTTTCACTTTTCTTTTATCCAAACCCATTTTGTTCAACTTTTTCGAACTGTTTTATAGTATTCGCACAAATAAACATAAATTGTTTAGCTTACAAAACATCTTTTATCTATACAAATTTATCTTCTCTTCGCATCTAAGGAATTGTTAATCATATTTTTGTAGTTCATTCATATTCCTGTAGCATTCATTAATAGTGTTAGTCATTGTTATTCCTATAATTTTATTCTTTTAATGAATAATTAGTTTTCATTGTTAATTTTTTGCATCTGTCATAAACACAGCATTATGTAAGCTACGAATAATTTATGATTAGATATAATTAGGATAAACTATCCAATATATTTTATCTTTAACATTTTATTGCTTATTCATTGTATTACTTGACTATACATTATCTGAACTGAAAACAACTAAGCAAACAATTACCATAACTATGAGAGGGAATATTGAATAATATTGAAATCTTGAATATTGAATAATATTGAAAATTACAGCACCACTGAGTGCGGCTGCACTCAGTGGCGCTGCAATATAATTACTAGTAGGTAATTATTTGGGTAATTATTAGGTTATATTAGGGTGTGATGATTAAAATCGACGGCAGTGGGACCCAGCGGGACGACAGCGTCTATACAATTATCAATTAAAATCAATACCAGCGCCATGATCGTACAGTGGTAAAATAGTGAGCTTATTTGGCACTAGGGGAAGCCTTTTTTTAAACAATCTATTAATTAGAGTAAAATATATTTGAGAGATTTGCATCACTTGCGAAAAAGTGATCTAGTGTTCTAGTTTTTAGAATTTCCTTTGATTTTGTTGTAATTAGCAGTAATTGAAATTTGAATTGAAATTGAAGTTTGAAATTTTGTTGTAATTAGCAGTAATACATTAGAGAAATTTTCTATGAAATCGAGCATTTAAGGTCAAAAGTCATTCAGTTAAAGCTTTTTAACTTTAAATCAACGCGTATGGCTTTGCTTCTTTTATAAATATGGTAGTCAGTTCATTCTTCAAAGTATTTCATTGTGAAATGTGCTGTGTTTTTTAGTCTGTGATGTATTTATGTTGCACCAGGCTGCAGATGCATAAATGGTTATGGGTCGTATATAAGTTATGTAAATGTAACATTTATTTTTAAGAGACATTTTCTATTAGGGGATAAGCATTTTAATTTATTCTTATGTACCAGAGGATTTTGCAATGATTGTAGTGATATGGTCATTCCAGTTTAAATTTTTATTGATGAGGCTTAACTGTAACAAAGTGGTAAATCACATAAGCCCTTGAATTATTTAGAAGAAGTGGTGAATTTAATAAACCAATGAATCGATATTAATAAACCAAAAATTCTAGATTAAAAGACTACCATTCGAAAATGTTTATCCGGAGCAAGTTGGCATCGTTGAGTTTTGTTCAGATCACATGCCTTTCATTTTTAATGGAATTACTTTCAATAAGTTAGAATTAAAATATGTTTGTCCACCACTCCATGCGAATAATTTAAACATATAAGCAAAAGGTTCGATAAATAAGTGTGGTTATGCATCTCCAAATCAACCCATCACTTCTAGAGAAGTCCAGAATAAAATACTCTGAAAAATAACATAAGCAAGATGGTTTATCCGAAATAAGAACACACAACCAGGTCTCAGCATAGATTTTTTAGATTATCATATTGCAAAGCGAAAATGCACAATTGTTTGAAAAGACAATATATTGTGACACAGCAGGATTTAATAAAATTTTCACTTTTCGAAAACTTGAGAGAAGACATAAACCTCAGGCCAATGACAGCTTATTTTTGCAGCGACGCAATTTTATCTTAAATACGAAATATTTATTTTTTATTTCACTCCAATTTGCATTCATGCTACCAGAAATAGCCACATTAAAGATAAAATTTCAAGATGAGTAGGAAAAGGGTCATTAATGGCACACAGTAAAATTTCGAAGATGATGATGAGTGTTTATAATTTTCAGCTCTAGATGACTTCATAAAAATTCTATCAGTCATTTTATCAGGATAACTCCATAAAAATTATATCAGCCTTTCTATCAGGAACACTTCATAAAAGTTCTATCAGTCATTCTATCAGGATAACTTCATAAAAATTCTATCAGGATAACTTCATAAAAATTCTCTCAGCCATTCTATCAGGATAACTCCATAAAAATTGTATCAGCCATTCTATCAGGAACACTTCATAAAAGTTCTATCAGTCATTCTATCAGGATAACTTCATAAAAATTCTCTCAGCCATTCTATCAGGATAACTCCATAAAAATTCTATCAGCCATTCTATCAGGATAACTTCAAAGAAATTCTCTCAGCCATAAAAATGCTTTCTTAGTTCACTACCATTATGAAAAATTTTAAAAGCACCTCAAATGTTGGAAGACACGCATATCTTTGTACTGTAACAATACAGCAGAGGGATGGGATTCATAGTGGGATACAATAATACACGGGGGATAGAACGTTCGTCTTCTAATGAGGTAAACAGGGTTCAAAGCCCAGCGATGGCTGGTCGATACGAATTCTGCATCCGGATCGCTTCGACCAAAACGCTGACGTAAAATATTCACTGTAGTAGACGGATCATGGGTTAGAGTCTCCTTGCCATCAGGCTCAGGGAAGTTTTCCTGATTTTCTTCTCCATTTAACGCAAATGTGAGTTAATTCAACCAAAAAGTCCTCCACGAAGGTAAGATTCTCCCAATACTTGATACCGGAGATTTATTGTCTTCTGGATTGGGTTCAAACTTACAATGCTATATGGGGTGCATTGGTAGTCGTAAACTCATAATTGGGTCGGATGGTTATAAAATAAAATAAATGTATCGGTTTAATGCTGTAATTTATTTATTGTGCCATTCCACAGTTCCGTTAATTGAAAAAATAAAGAAGCAAGTACTTAATACTTAAAAATCAATAAAGCAGAGATGATGATGAAAATTAACACGCTTATGACTCCACTGCACATAAATACATTTGAGTTTCGTAGAAAATATATATTTATCGAGCTGCCAACTTGAACAGCAGTTGAAATAAGTTTTCTTAGTGGCATTAACATTATAGTGTTTTGACGTTCGACGTATTAGATTTTTATTTTAAAATTGCAATATATATATGCATATATATATATATATATATATATATATATATATATATATATATATATATATATATATATATATATATATATATATATATATATATATATATATATATATATATAAAATGATGCAGTCGGACCGAGCAGGAAAACAGACACAGGATTTTAATTAGATCAGAGTAACTTTTATTTGATCATTCTTAGTTGAGTGGGAGCGAAGAAGTGATGTTTACTCCATCAGCAAACAGTCTTTCTGGTAGGGAAAATCTTGCAAAAAATCCTAAAATGTCTCTATTTAGGGAAAAGAGGGAAATCTCAGAAATTACAATTGGTTAATGAACTTGCTCGAGTGATTCCCACGGCTTAAAAGGGAGAAAAGATCTTTATTTAAATGTATGCATACTTTGGCTAAAAATAGCTTTAGAAACAGGATGTGGCTTTTAAAAGTGTGAGAAAGTATTTCAAATAGAATAATTAATTAGTAATAAAATAGGAGTTGTTTTATAGCAAAGAAACTAACATAAAAAGATTAATAAAAGCTTTTTATGTTACATCCCCCCTCGCCGAAAAATTTTGACTAATATCTAAAATTTTTTAAAATTATCCCTTTGCAAAACTTTCCCTATGATGACACAATTAAAATAAAAAAAATAATAATAATATTTGTAATATCAACAAGATATAAAGTAACATTAATTATAAAAATTACACATTTGTACACAAAGTAAAAAAAATTATCACTTTTTTTCTTTTTTACAGTGTTCGAGGAAGAAAAAAAAATTTGAAGTAAAGCTAACATCAAATCGAAGTGTTAGATCTTCATTTTCAATAGATTTTTCAGTCCTTCTTGATAATCACAGTAAATAAAGTTATTCCTCATACTAATACAATTAAAATAAACTTTTCACTTAAGACAAGAAAATCTATAAAAATTTTCTAAAATATGTAAATATTCATATTCAACAACATGAAAGTTAAAAAAAAATATGAAAATGTAAGTGATCTGAGATATAAAAATACAAATTGACACTTTTTATCAAAAAAAAATTTCAATATAAAATGTTTAAAAAAATTGACACAATGGTCTTTAATCTGAAGTTTAAGACTTCAGTGTTATTAGGGGAAATTGTTTTGCTGGATTAGGGGCTGTATTCCCCAAAAGGAGGAAAACAGTCCCTAGTCCCAACAATGATGTGCTGGAAGATCCTAGTTTCAACAAGATGCATAAGTATTTATTTTTTTGGTTTTCACCACAGAGAAAAACTACCATCGCCCCATATCCTACTAGATTTGGGTAAACGTTGAACTTGAAGAAAATTTGAAAGGTCGGATCTTCCAGAAAAAAGGGGATCGCATGTTCCATTGAACTATGCGTATTGTCGTCATATTCGGTGTTTTTTAATTTTATTTCAACAATGAAAAATCATTAAATTCAATATAAAATATAATTAATTCTATTATTTAAACTATTACATGTTTTTTATTCGTGACATAATTTAAGTTTGTCAGGTGGGTGGTACCTTCGCAATTTTGATATACGAACTATTTCTGAATTTTCTTTATTATGAATATTCTTTTTATTTATTTTGTAATTAACATCAGAAATTTTTTAAAGAATTATATATGGACCGGAAAAAGTTGGGGTAGGTTTCCTAGTATTGGGGTATTTAAAATCTTCATACATTACAGTATCATTAGGGGAAAATTCAATATGAGTAAATCTTGCATCATAATAAATTTTATTTTTCTCATGATATTGTTTAGTTCTTTCAACTGCAATTTTTCTTGCTTCTTCTACTGGTGGATAAATTTCTTCGGATAAAGGATGATTAAATGGGAGAGTGCCAAACATTAAATAAGCTGGTGGGAATTTAGTTACTGAATGTGGAGTTAAATTATATTCTTCGGTTACTTCTTTTAATAATTTAGGCCAAGGAATTTTTTTAGAAAAATCATTAATTTTGCATTTTAAACGTGTTACAATGGTTTGTCCTAAACGTTCAACTTTTCCATTAGTTTCGGGTATATGGGCTGTAGTTAACAATTGTTTGATTTTGCTATGTTTAAGAAATTTTTTAAAGTGGGAATAAGTAAAAGTGGCATTTCTATCACTCAAAATACTTTTAGGGGTTTGAATTTGAAAAATTTGGTGTAAAAAATGTACATAAGTTTCCGTACTTAATGATTTAGATGCAAAAGACCACATATATCGAGTGTGATGATCAATTACTAAAGTTAAATATTTTTTGGTAGAATTATAATAATTAAAACCACCTACACTATCGATTGCAATTATTTCAAAAGGTTTGTCAACTGGGGGCATTTCCTGTAGTAATCCAAATCTTTTTTGTCTAGGTTTTTTATTAATTTGACACGTATGACAATGTTTGTTAAAATTTGAAATGTCCAAAGTAATATTTTCCCAATAGTAAACAGGAGTAAGCAAATTAATAGTTTTTTGAATTCCGGGATGGCCAAATTTTTTATGAGTAATTTCAAGTAATTTATGCCTCAAAGAAAATGGAACAACAATTTTGGTAAAACCCTTTTTACGTATACACAAAACATTATCCATTTTAATAAAATTTCCAGTTAAATTATCATTTTGTTGGGCTTCGCGAATTTCATCTAATTGCAATAGATGTGAAAAATGGCTTACACTTTTTAAATCAACATCACTATTGTTTTCAATATTGTCAGGAATATCACGGGATAACATGTCAGCTTCAAAGTTTAAGGTGCCTTTTGTGTATTTTATATCATAATCATACATACTTAATAGTAAGGACCATCGGAACAATCTACCTTTCAGATTTTTAACATTTTTTAACCAAACTAAAGCCGCATGATCTGTATGTATGGTAAATTTATTTCCAAATAAATAGTGATAAAATTTGTTTAATGCATCAACAATAGCAAGACATTCCAGTTCTGTGATTGCATAATTTTTCTCAGTCTCTAAGAGAACGAGAATGGAATGCTATTGGATGCAAGACACCTGAAACATCTGGCTGTTTCAAAATTGCTCCAACACCATTTTGACTTGCATCAACAAAAATATGACATGGTAACTTAGGGTTAAATATTTTCAAAATTGGTTTACAAACTAAAGCATTCTTTAAAATTTCGAATGCCTCTTGACATTTGGGAGTCCAACACCAGGTTGTATTTTTCTTTAAGAGATTATTTAAAGGTGCTCTAATTTTAGCATAATTGTTTATAAATTTGTTATACACATTTATTGAACCTAAAAATCGTTGAAGAGACTTAATATTAGTTGGAGGTTTCAAGTTTTTAATTGCTTCAATGTTGTTGTTATCAGGAGTTACTACACCATGACATATTTCATAACCCAAAAATTGAATTTTAGTTTGCAAAAAAGAACATTTAGAAGCTTTTAATTTTAAGTTTTCAAATCTACATATTTCAAAAATTTCCTTTAGATGATTTAAATGTTCTTTAAAACTATTAGAATAAATTATGATATCATCAAAATAATTAGCTGCAAATGAAACTTTATATTTAGTGAGTATTCTACGTATTGTTCTTTGAAAAATACTAGGGGCGTTCTTCCACCCAAATGGCAATCTTAACCATTCATATAACCCACTATTGGTGACAAAAGCAAGTTTTTCAGTGTCTTCAGGGTTGATTGGAATTTGCCAATAACCACTTACCATATCGAGTCTACTAAAATAAACACTGTTCCCTAATTTATCTATAAGTGTTTCTATAAGAGGCAACGGTTCTGCATCTGATTTAGTAATTTGATTTAATTTTCTAAAGTTTATACACAATCTACTTTTTTTATTTTCATCTTTTTTATAAACTAAAGTTACTGGAGCCGAATAGGGAGACGAGCTTTCTTTAATTATATTATGCTTTAACAATTCTTCAATTTGTTTATCTATTTCCTCTTGTTGTTTTGGGGAAGTTTTGTATGCTCGTAAGGATACTGGTAAGTCTGATGTTAATCTTACCCTTTGAGGTTCAATTCTTATTGTCCCTACATCATATTTATCTTTAGCAAATATATCTGAAAAATCTTCTAAAATTTCCTGAAGTTGGAAACTTTTTTCATCATCTTGAATTTGTATAATTCTGTCAGCATGATTTTGACAATGTTGCGCACCATTATCACATTTAGTCTCAAGAACATTTGAAAACTCAAGATTATTTTCAGTTTTGCTATTTAAATCTTTATTTTTAAGTCTATTTTTTATTTTATTCTTCTTTAAATTCTCTTTGTTTACATTTTTATTTTTGTTTACTTTTATGTCCAAAATTTTATTTTCCACAATCATTTCATTTTGTTTATTTTTAATTGATTTAACATTGTTTCTTTTATTTCTACTTTCCTTATTTTTATTCTTAGCTTTATTTTCTTTATTGATATTTTTGTTGCAATCATTAACCTGGATTTCAGGAGAAATGTGTAAAGACAAGTTGCTTTTATAATCCGAAAAAACTATCAGCTTCTTCTGATTTTGCATTACAACTCGTTCAACACAATCTATCACTAATTTAAACCCATTACATTCCTTTAAACCCAGTATGGCATAAGGTAGATCAGTATTTAAAATATAAAATTCCACTGACCTAGCTATATCTCCAATTTTTAAATTTAAAGTACAAGTGTGGTTAAGTTGCAAAATACCTTTTGTTTGTTTTACATTAACAAAGTCTTTTCTTTCTTTTAGGACATTAAGTTTTTCAAAAAGCTTAGCCGGAATTATATTTAAAGTACTTCCTGTATCAATGTTTAACAGGATAGTTTTATTTGTCAAAATTGGGTTTTTGTCACTTATATTGTTTTTGTTTTTATTTTGTACATATCCCGTTACTATTAATTGACAATTTTGTTGTTGGTCACTTTCTTGTTTAGGCTGAGTTTGATTCTCAGCCGTAAAAATATTAGGTTTGTTTATACAATTTTGGCCCCAATGATAAGCATTGGTTATACCAAGCTTATCACAGTATTTACATGGCTTAGGAGGCAACTCCTGGGAAGCCTGGGCGAAATGACTTGTTTGTTGTTCATTTATATGAAACTTTTCATTTCGAATTGTAGGTCTAAATTGGGATTGTTGGTTATAACTTTGACTAGGCCGGGAAAAATTTTGATTTTGTTGAGGATTATAATTTGGATTAACAGAGTTGTTAAAGAATGGCCGCCCTGGTACCCAGCCTTGATATTGTGGTCCATACCCATTAAATTTGGATTCTGGTAATTTTTGCTTAGTTTCAGTTTGGGGTAAGACCGTAGGTACATCATGAATTATTTTCGAAACAATTGTGAGCCATTCAATCGGGGTTTTGGGTTCTTTTAAAACCAAAAGTGTCCTAATTTGGGGAGGCAAATCTATAGATAGACCCTCAATTATATGTTCATTACTTAAACCTATCTTTCTACCTAACTCTACCTTTTCAGTAAAATATGAGTTAAGGTCTTTAGCTTGGCCAGAAAATTTTAAATTTTGAAAATCGTTTAAGCCAAAGAGAGGTGAAAAATAATTTTCTTGAAAAATTTCAACTATTTCCTGATATGAATTACAATTAAGGCAGTTATTAATATACAATTTCAAAGCTGAACCTCTAATGAATTTTTGAAAATTTCTAACTTTCCATTCGTCATTACATTTAGCATCTAGAGTTTGTTTTTCGAAGTGTTTGAGCCAGGATGTGAATTGAACACCAATGTCAGGCTCAAAGACTAGTATGTCTGGTTTATCCTCTACATTTTGATGCATATTTGTAATTTTTGCCACTCAGTAAAGGCATTAAAATAACCAAAATAAATTTCAATAATTAAATATAACATTTAGAAGGAAAAAAAATTTAAATTTATGAATAGCACATATTTTGCTTTTTTAAACACCATAATAAAATAAAAATTTAAATTTCTCTTCTACAATTAATATAATATACACTGTGATATATAATGCAATAAAAAGAGTGATTCCTTAAGTAATTAAAATTATAATCATACTGAATCAAAAGTGAAAAAAAAAATATATGATGGTAACACTAAATTATAATATTATTTAATTTAAACAAATAATATGGTAAACCATTGAATAATAATATTAATAAATTGAAATATTATCAAAATATAAATATCCATAAATTTGTTTGTTTTAATTTCGAGATATGAGCGTGAATGATTAGAAAGCATTCACGTTTAAAAATTTCACCATTAAAAATCAATTAAAAATTTCATCATTATCAATCATTAAAAATATCAGAGCACGATTTGTCAAGTAAGTATAATTGATATAAAATGTGTAAAATATTGATCCCCCCAAAGAAGATTTTCATAGCACTCATCTATTTTTGTTCACAAGTTTTCATCACTAAGCACGATCCACTAAAGTTCACACACTGAACACATAGCACCAACAGTTGAGGATTTTGTTAACGGGTGTTGAAAACCATTCAAGGTTTCGTTTTTGAACATATCAGCTGACAGACTATCTGACCTCTGACGACGCATCGCGTTGCACAAACCTATCGTAAAATCATTTTCTTTTTATTATTATTTTATATGATGACATTTCCATCAAGTTGGTATACACAAATGGGATTCCTTCAAAATAGAAAGTGCTTCTAGCATTCAAGTGGATGAGAATCAAACCAGGCAGCGTTGAGATCCAATTCTGTAATGGTTATAACGGAAACGAAGACGTCAGGCACTGTTAAAATACAGTTGAGACCACTCCAATGGATACTTGAAAGAGAAGTCCCAAAAATCTTCTTTTAATTATTTTTGGCATCAAATTTCTTTAGTCATGTTTCAAAAGAATAATATGTGTTTCACGAGCAATGTCAGTTCAGCAGCAATTTTATGATTCAGCCAATTGTATTTTTATTTTCACTTTTGAATCATATTTTGAAGAAGCATTTTAGCAATTATTATCCTGCGCCCGTTTCAACAGTTCTTATAATCCTGCTCGGCTTGTAAAATGATGCAGTCGGACCGAGCAGGAAAACAGACACAGGATTTTAATTAGATCAGAGTAACTTTTATTTGATCATTCTTAGTTGAGTGGGAGCGAAGAAGTGATGTTTACTCCATCAGCAAACAGTCTTTCTGGTAGGGAAAATCTTGCAAAAAATCCTAAAATGTCTCTATTTAGGGAAAAGAGGGAAATCTCAGAAATTACAATTGGTTAATGAACTTGCTCGAGTGATTCCCACGGCTTAAAAGGGAGAAAAGATCTTTATTTAAATGTATGCATACTTTGGCTAAAAATAGCTTTAGAAACAGGATGTGGCTTTTAAAAGTGTGAGAAAGTATTTCAAATAGAATAATTAATTAGTAATAATAAAGTAGGAGTTGTTTTATAGCAAAGAAACTAACATAAAAAGATTAATAAAAGCTTTTTATGTTACATATATATATATATATATATATATATATATATATATATATATATATATATATATATATATATATATATATATATATATATATATATATATATATATATATATATTGCAATTTTATTACGTCGAGGATTTAATACGCCGAACGTCAAAACACTATAATGTAATGCCACTAAGAAAATAAAATCTTTTATTTTCCGGATTTTAAAAGAAAATGTTATCCTTTTTTTTCCAGTTGTTTGTTAATTATTTTATTTATTTATTATTATTATTATTCCCCCCGCCCCCTTTTCATATGTCTGTTTCATATTTCTTTGTTTTATCTTCTTTTTGAACTTATCTAATGAGTTCTGTTTACTTGCAGCTTTTGCGCAATAAATGAAACTTATTGTTTTTCTTAATTTTCCTCGTGCTTTTTTGTATTTATTTATTTTGTTGTATATATACATATAGAGAGACTTGTACTGTACTGTCGTTGAAAAAGATTTCATGAAGTGGTAGTAAAACAACAATTAAGTTAAAAGAATTTTCTAATAACGTAACTATTAAGACATCTATAAGCTAAATCTGCCAACAAATAAGCCTTATCCACATATTTTTTTTAAAATATTGATTAGTCACGGTAGTTTAAAAAATTATTCAAATTATTTACATGTAGTGGTAAAATTGTTTCAGGTTTTATTTATTAAGAATTCATTTGTTTTAATTATTATACTTATCTTTTTTTTAACACAAGAAAAATTATTTCTGAAATTAGTAGTAGTTGAAAGGTATGCTATTTCATACATAGCTTACTTTTGCAAGGTCACTGATTATTAATCAAGTCATATTAGCAGTTATCTACGAACTATTCCGGAAGATTTTATTTTTACAATTAATCTGGTAATTACATTTATACATTCAAACTAGATTCTTGTTTTATTAAATAAGATTTAAAATGATTATACCTGCCGTTACGTTCAAATATTTTAAACATTTATATTTTAGGTTCAATAGGTTGTTGCTGTAGTTCATTTTACGTCGCACTGGAGCTACACAATGGGCTATTGACGGCGGTCTGGAAAACATCCCTGAGGATGATCCGAAGACATGCCATCACAATTTTGATACTCTGCAGAGGGGATGGCATCCCCGCTTCGGTAGCCCGACGACCTGCACGCGAAGTCGAGCACTTTACGGTAGAGCAGTTTAACAAGGACCCATGCCGCACACCCTCGGTCTCTACTCAGGTTGATCCAAGTGGTCACCCACCCGCAGTCACTAAACGCAGCCAGTGATGCTTGACTTCGATGATCTGCTGGGAACCGTGTCTTAACGATCAGTCCACTGCGGGACGAATCGACTGTGGCCTCTCTGCAACATGCATTTTCAGCCAGAAGCCCGTTATGAACTTTATAAATTTGAAAAAGTCTCGGTAGCCGCCAGGGTTTTTTTATTTCTCGCAAAAACAATTTAGATATGAAAATGGTTTTACCACCTGATTTTTCTTTTTTTTACAGTGCGCAATCAGTCCTGCGGTTTTTACTATCACTATGATATCGTGGAGGAAAAGAACATCCCATTTGTCTTCTCCAACTTACGTAAACGCCGTTGAAGATTACGAACCAGAGAACGATCTATTAGTTCTTAATTATTCAAACAAATAATTTTAGAGTTACTCTTAAAAGAATACTGTAAGCGCTTAGTCGTTAATGTCACACAGAAATACCAGAAAAGGTATAAAATTATTTTGTTTTGACACAGCTGCAATAAAACGAACTAAAAGCTGTCACTACAAGAAGTGATATTCCTTGCATGCTTTTTATTTATTTTTTTAAACCAATAACATGACATAAACCTTTCTCTTCTTATCAATTTACCTATCACACACGCAGAGCGAATAAAAACAATACGTAAATGACAACATAAAACTAGTTTTTATTAGCCATAAACACAAATAAGAATCCGTCTTGAGTCAAGATTTAAAACAGGATCTTATTTTGAATAAAGATCGATGGCGATTAAGACGAGAATCATTTTTATTACCGGTTTTTATTTTGTATTTATAGAAAAACTTTTAATACGAGGGTGAAAACTGCTATGTTTGGGAAGATTTTGCATTACGTACGTGACGTTCACTAAGTAACTTCCGGCGGTCTATCAATTCCAGAAGGCTTGCGTGGTATTGCAGAGGAATTATTCTGGATTATGTTTTTAGGGCTGTGGTTGGTCCAGAAATTTCTGTTTATACACGACAATGCGTGGTCACACAAGAGCGCTACACATATTAGAAAGTGAAGGTATTTTCCGTAACTAATGCCCTGCGTACTCCCCGGACCTGAATCCCAAAGAGTCTACCTGGGAAGCCCTTGGTAGGCTTGCTTCACAAAGAACATGTCCTCCACTGAGGCAACTTTCTCCCAATACTTGATCCAAGAGCTCCCTTGTCTTCTGGATTGGGTTCAAAATTACAAGTCTACGGAGTTGAACATTAGTGGTCGTAAACCCAAAAATTGGGTAGGCTGTTCAACGACGGCTATAAAATAAAAAATCTACTACTTTCCAATAAATTTGGTTTGAAATCCTTAAATAATGAAGCTGAGGCTACAAAACTGAATTCTTCTTTTTGAATTCCAAAGTTGGATTAAACAGTATGTCCAGGAATTCCCTTGTCTTCTGGATTGGGTTCAAAATTACATGGCTGCGTAATTGAACATTAATCGTCGTAAACCCAAACATTGGATTAACTGTTCAACGACGGTTATAAAATAAAAAATCTACTTCTATCCAAAAAATTCGGTTTGAAATCCTTCAACTATATAGCTGGGGCTATAAAGTTGAATTTTCCTTTTCCCATTAATTACCACATTTATGAAGCTTTTACACAAAAGAAATTGAAAATTTTCAGGGCTGTTTGTTCATTGAAAAAGATTAAAAAATTATAGTCAAATCATTTTATTTCTAGTTTGTATTAGGAAGGAATAAATGTCAGTTTTAATAACAGGAAACAGACCTGTATATAACTGTTAATAAATCTTGGTAGGCAGTTTTCTTTTTGTCTTGTCGAAAGCAATTTTATATGAAATGGTTTTACTGCAGCTTTTTGCATTCTCTGAGCTGCAAACAGCCCTGAATGGAAGAATGCAAAATAAACTATCGAGCTTTCGAATGAGAAAGACTGTTTGCGAATTCTTGATGCAACATTTCATACTTTTTTATTATTTGTATACCTTTAGGTCAAAATAAGTAAAAAATACTATGTTTAACATTTTAATCAATTATGGTTATGACATACAGCTTGAAACATCGGTATCCTTTCTATAAAAAAATTTCCAAACCAGGCTTTTTTCTAAACAACTGCAAAATTTTTAAAATTTGCACTTATTGCAGTTATTTAGATCTAAGAAAAGCAGTTGTTTAAATTTTAAATTTCTTTAATTTACAAATTAAATTATTGATAAATTTTTGAAAATGAATGAAGAAAATTGTTTTTTCAAACTATTTTTTTCGTATTTTATGTTTAAGTACAATTATAATTCTGAACATATAACCATAGCTGCCAACTCTACTGGATTTACCATTAGACTACTGGATTTTGCTGATTTCTGTTGGTCTGATGGCTAAATAAAAATTCCCCTGATTTCTGTACATCTTGGAAAATTCCCTAAAAGTAAGTAAGTTTCCTTTAAAAAATCCCTATTGAAATAGAAATTTTACACAATTTATTGAACATTTAAATAAATATTACTTACACATAATGATGGGAGTCTCATTTATAATAATCAGTTTAGAGTTTATTTTTTTTTCTAAATTTTAATCTAAAATTTTCAGTTTATTTTTATTCAGAGCTCCCTTTTCAAATTAATTGAAAAAAATCTTTCTACTAAGAATAAAAAATTACGTGTTACGTTAGTATTCAAAATTATGAGTTAACATAGTAAAAATCATTTCAACTTCAAGTTCATTTATTGTCAATCATAAATGGAAAATATTGCAGATAATTTAAAATTTTTAGTGTCATAAAATTTTTGTATTTTGATGAGAGTAAAATTCCTAAAATTTTCCTTTATGTTAAATATTTAGTATATTATGCTACGGTTATCATGAAATTTATTGTATTTCATAAAATCTGCTGATTTCTTTCCTATTCATGTTGACAGCTATGTCTAACAGACTTTTTTAGTAATTATTAAAATGCACTTTTATTATTAAAAAATACCAAATATATTTTTGCTTGTAATTACCGTAGCAGCAATTTTATCTTGGCCCCCCAGTTGGTTTCAAAATTGGCTCGATATGGGACGCATGGGAACATGTACCAGGGGACCAATATTGGGATGCTCAGATTTTTTATTATGGGGCCTAGAATGGCCTATATAGGGCCTACACTGTACAATATGGAACCTATATTGGCTAAATAATGGATATAAGATATCGGGTGGATATGACAATTCTATATTATATTACAATTACATTATAACCGTCGTTGAACAGCCGACTCAATTTTTATGGGTTTACGACTACTAATGTTTAACTACTTAGCCTGGTAATTTTGAACCCAATCCAGAAGACAAGGGAACTTCTGGATCGAGTATTGAGATAAATTTGCTTTCGTGGAGGACTTTTTTATGGAGCTAATCCGCATTTGCGTTACATGGAGAGAAAGAGCTCGAGAACCTCCCACGGTTAGTCTGAAGGCAAGGGGGCTCTTTCATATGATCCGTCTACCACTGAGGATATTTCACGTCAGCACTGCGGTCGGAGCAAGCCGGATGCGGAATTCGTATCGAATGTGATTCGAACCCGGTTCGCCTCATTGGAAGGCGAACGCTCTATCCCCTGAGCCATCGCGGTTCTGACAATTCTATCTAGGACCGATATAGGTCGGGTTCTGACAATTCTATATAGTGCCAATATCGGAAAAATAAAGGCCCTTTGAACCCTTAATGAGTCAAGATTTATGAATATTGGCCCAATGTGGGCTCAAGTTATTTTGCTGCTGGGGTAGAGTCTCAGAAAAAAATATATAAAATTGACAAAGGTGTCCCATCTTCCTCAAAGAGTTAAAGAGCTTAAATGAAGAGCATTAGCAACTACGACAAAACTAACGAGTCATCTCAGAAAATAAATCGAACTATAGCATAGTGGGCCAGCATCCAAGGTTTCGAGACCAAAATTAGTATTTCGATAAAATTTGTTTCAAAATTTGGGGGGAGGTTTATTTAGGGGTTTTTATGAGCAGGTAAATTGAATTCATAGTTGAAATTTTGAAATACACTAAAAATACCCCCCCCCCAAAAAAAATGGCGGCTGAAATATGGCGAGCAAAAATAGAAAAAATAATATAGTACGTTTAAATAATTAAATACAGCAATGAAAATATAATAATTTTCGTAATTTTATGTTAAAAATGAAAAGCAAATTATATTTCCGAAGTAATAATACAAAATAACGCGAAAACATGAAGAAAAAAAACATAATTTTTGTTTTTCGGTATATTTAGTTCACCTTCGCAATACGGGCAAAATGGGGCAGGTTTTTTCGAAAGAAGAAACATCAAAGAAGACAACAACAAAAAAGTTTAGCTAATTGCCTCGTGGAACTTTTTGGAACTAAGTTTCGAAAGTCATTCAAACATTGTAAAATGTCAAATGATAAGATATAAACTATAAGTTTGTCAAGAGTATAAACTAATCCAACTAATTGATTGTACTATAAATTCAGACTAATTACTCTGATAAAAATGTAACAGTAAGGTGAGATTCCTAAATATATTTCTGAAATAAAAATGTAAAAGTTACATTTAAAAAAAAATTTAACATATTTTTCATTACATTGTACTCTTGTCGGTCCAAAAAATAAATTATAATGTTTGGAATGATTACGAATACTTAATTTGGGCCATATTAAAACTGCCTACACATATTTTAGTTGAAAACTTATTTTTTGACTTTTGGCCTAAGATCATGGTCTTCTGGCCCACAGTGTATAGGAGTAAAAAAACTTAGCAAGTAGTATAGAATATCAAAAAACGTGGCTTCTCAATAATTATTCTACAACTCCTTCACGCGCATCATTATGATTTCTCCTTTGAAAAAGAACAACGCCACTCAAAATTTATTCTCTAATTATTATAAATCAACTTTCGCCCATTTAACAGTCCACATGTGCCATAAGTTGAAATAAAACACAAAAAGTTTCTACCTTTATTTACAAGCAGAGACATGCTTATAGCATGTTTAATAAGGTTTAATAAGGCCCAGTCTTCCAATTTGCTTTATTTTCGGAACAATATAAATAAAACGCTTCATTTAAAGATGTTACATTTAATAGGACACTGATGGCAACAGTGCATTGTATAATTCACTAAACTACTTCCAGAAACGATTAACGCCTTTTATAAATATCATTTTATCGTTAATTATTGACTATAAAACAGGTTTAAGGAGCATTTTTGTCAAAAAAGATGACTTTATTGGCGACTCTTGTCTTGAGAAATAATGAGCGGCCTCGATTATTTAGCCAACCTTGGCTACTGGTAAGACGGAATAAGTAAGATTTAATACTATTATCTTAAATAGAATAAAAGTCCTAAATTGTGGTGAATTAACCTTAATCTGTACACCGTAAACTGTTTGTATATTTCGGAAGAATTATTTGAGACAAAAACTCTTTCGTTTTAGTTAATTTCTTCGATTAAATTTTTTTTATTGCGTTTATTATTAAAGTATTTATTTGATGCATTTATTCTATATAAATTGAGCGAAAATTTACTTATACTAAATATAGCAAATTATGTTACATTTTTTTGGTAAAGATGTTAGATTTTTTCTTCAGCTTTCTGTTTAAGATTTATGTGATTGTTAAGATAGTGAAGTTCATGGGCGATTCTCCAAAAAATTGACAATTTTAAATCACAAATTCTTGAAAGTGAAAGTGTATTTTTAAAATCTAAAAAAAAATCTTACTTTTTCTTTATAAGGCACTTGAAAATTTATTATAATCTTCTTATCTTTTTATTATTATATATTTTTTTATTTATTTTTTTATGTCCAGAATTTGCTTATCTTTAACATTTTCATTGTGTTGTTATTCTTTGATTTAAAATTTTTTTCTTTTTTTTTTCTCTTATTTATTTCCTTGCTACTTTCTATATATTTTTTTATACTTTTTTCTTCATTGGTATTTTTATTGCAATCATTAACCTGGATTTCAGGAAAAATGTGTAAGGACAAATTGCTTTTATAATCAGAAAAGGTGATCAGTCTTTTCAGATTTGAGATTACAACCCGTTTAACACAATCAATCACTAATTGAAATCCAAAACAAGCTTTCAAATTTAATATGGTATAAGGTAAAGCAATTTTTAAAATTTGACTGACCTAGCTATTTCCTTATTTATTAATCTGACGTGCAAGTTTGGTTAATTTGCAAATTACCTTTTGTTTCTTTTACATTCATTAAGTTTCTTCTTTCCTTTTGGACATAAATTTTTTTTCTTCAAAAATTTTAGTTCGGATATTTTTAAAATTAATTTTTGCGCAGAGATCTTAATTGGTAATTTAATTTGTCACGATCGGGTATTAGGAAATTATAATATTTTCATTTCTATTTTGAACGTATTTTTAAGTGTATTCGGTTACTATTACTTTTCAATTTGTGTTTGATCATTTTCCTATCTTTATGTTGGAATTAAAGCTCATAAATAAAGAAACGATTTGTTTATGAAAATTACTGAGCTAGAACTGAGCTATGAACTAATTACCAAAGTTGGACTCAAGCATTAATGTCTGGTTATTCTTCAATTCAAATTCTAAAAACAAGTATTTTATTCATTCTCCAAATTATTTGTATTGGTTTTAACATTTCTTGATTTAATTTATAATTTCTGCCACACCACAATTGCATTCATATATTAAAAATTAATTTTAATAATTATTGCAGTTATATTTAGAAGAGAACTTTTTTTTAATATTTTAATTATTTTTTTATCTTAACCCTAAACACTATAGTAAGACAAAAATACAAATTCTACTGATCAATAAATCATAGAAACTGCAACACATAAAGCAATAGTTATGAAAATAATTTCTTCAAACATTTTTTTATGCCAATCGAAACATTCAATTCACTGAAAATAAAAATTTCTCAAGAAAAAAAATTTCAACAGTAAATAGGATTCCGAAATGTAAAATTAAACATATCTGTTTAACAATGAAAATAAGATCAATGCATAAAAAATAATTATTTCATTTGAAACATGAGAAAAAAAATTTAAAATTATAATCACAATCTATTATTTTTGCTTATTTACACGAGTTTTTTTTATTAATCAATAAAAATTAAAGAAATAAATGTTTTATGAGCTAAACATAAAGAATTGTAAAAAAAAAAAAAAGAAAGAAAGAAAGAAACACACACAAAGGATACGTGAAGAAAGTTCGAATTAGTTCAAGATATTTTGAAAACCGCAACATCAGAGATGAAAGTTGATAAATAAAATAAAAAATAGTGCATGGAGTCCCTCCGCGCATAAGAAGTTAAACTTCGTAATGTGGGAATGAAAATAGGAAGGGGTAGAAATTGATTTTTAGGGAAATCATATTGTTTCTTTAAGACAAACTTTATTAACAATGCTTACAATTCACAATTGATCGCATCTTTTAATTATCATTTTCGAGTGGAGAAATATCCAAATCTATAACATTTACAATGGGATTATGATAACTAAAGTAATATACGAAATGTTTGAGTTCTATTTTTTCAATATTTCTTGCAAAAACTGCATCATTGGTAGTTACCCTTTTGGTTGTTGGATCATTTCTACCATTTATCATTTCCAATCCAAATCTGTCTTTAAGGAATGTTAATAATGTTTCAGCTTCAGGTAACGAGAAATTCACATTAAAATCTCCTGCAAGGATCACAGGCCGCTCACAATAATTAATTTCTTCACCAGTAATGTCTGTCAGAGCTTGTGAACCTGCAGTGGATAGTGGCAATAAAGATTTTGCAATAAATAATTTAATATCCCTCATGGCTGCATTTGGAGAAATATAAATGGCAATTAGAAAAGAGAAAACCTGACACTCAATTGATATTCACAAGAGACGTACCTTGACATAACCTTAAATCCGTCACATTGTCCGTGGGATTGTTATCACTCATTTTTTACAATTGTTATCCACTAAGTTTGAAAATAAAATATACTATCCTATTAAATTATATGTGTATCAAATCAAACTAAAATATTTATGGAAAAACAATACTTTATGACTTTTATTTTTATGCTAGTGAGAACCAAAGCAATATGGAAATGAATGAGGGAAAACTGTATCCTACCGCTTGATTTCCGTTGAAAATGTAGCGTTAAACGTTTAACGCAACCTTGTTGGAAGTCGCATAAGAAGTATCACTTGAATTAGTTTCTTCTTTAAAAGGAATCATATTTTTCCTTCAATAAGGCTGGGGGAGAGCAAATCATTGACAATACATTGTCAATGACTGTCTGGGAAAAGACCGAGGATGAACGGTATCGGTCGTCGTGAGACTGCTCTACCGTAAAGTGATCAACTTCGCTCGCAGGTCGTCGGGCAACCGAAGCGGAGGTGCCATCTCTTCAACAAAAGATCAAAATTGCATTGGTATGTTCTCGGATCATCCTCAGGGATGTTTCCCAGACCGTTGCCAATAGCCCATTGGGCAGCTCTACTTAGACGAAAATAAACTACAACTGCAACTCAGGGATACGTGTCATCATAAAACGTTCTTTTTTAGAATAAAATGATAAGATGGAAGTCAAAATATTTCTTTAGCAGTTTATTTGTGGTAAGAATAGTTTGATTTATTTAATTACTTACTTCAAATTAAAAGTATAAAGTTAAACTTTGGACTAACATTGTTAAAAGTTAAAGTACACTTAAAAAATCGTATTTTGACCTTCAGTCTTCTCCACATACCAGAACCGGTTGCTGTCGTCGTCGTGTCTATGCATACAGTGCTAGTGCAAAGATTCGAGTGCTCCAAAAGTCTTGGTAACAAGATTTGCAAGTTCTGGAGCCCGAGAGCCATGGAGAATTTCGATGGGGCGTTCTCCTAGTTGGAAGAGGGAGCCGATAATGGCCTGGCAGTCAAAAACATGGTCTGGAGTAAGTTGCAAATGAGGCCAGTACTTGCAGATGGGATAGGATTTTACCTTGGTGCGTGAGGTCTTCATGCCTTTGAAATGTCCAGTACGTAATCTAGCTGTTGTAGAGGAGAGGTTTCTTGGGCAGTTTAGATCGGGAATTGTTGCCTTGCTGAAAAGCTGGTTGTATATCCTTCGCCTGGCGACAGCATTCGTGTCTGCACAGGTGACAGCTCGAGGTTCCGGTTTTCCATTTTATTAGATAGAGAAATAATGTATTGAGGAGAAACATTCCTCCAATTTTGCCCATTTGCTAAACCGCCAGTGGGTTAATCTACTGCTTTTTATTTTTTTTTCTAGCCTCATTATGTAAGAATGAATTTATGACTTGCACGTTTTGAAGATGTTTAAAAAATCACTTTTCAATTGAATAAAACTAATTGCTACTACTAATTTTTTTAAAAAATATATAAATACTTTTGGAAACTTACGAAGGCTTCAGATAAAAAAAAACTTGATTTTATTCATTACTGCTAGAGAAAACAAAAGCCAGAAAAATTTATGTATTAAACGAAACCAAGCTTATATTTAGAATCACGATTGAAATCATAGGATGAGATAAAAAAAAATTGCTACAACCACTGCCTGGGGGTCAAAATGTATTTTTAGCTCATAGTTAAAATAAATAAAAATTAGAGAAATGAATCTTTAAAAATTAAAAAAATAATAATTTAATGATTTTTCCCTGAAATTTATGCTATCTATCTCATAAACTTGTAACAAAAATTTCTTTTAACCTTTATCATTCTCTCATTACAATTTCTTAAAAACAATTAATTTCATTTAAGACACCTACATCTAAGATTTCAAGTTTCAATATGCAAAAATGTTTTGAAATTCTTAAAAACACATTGTGTTTAGAATAATTTATATTCTTTGTTAATAAATTCTTATAACAATCTTTTGAAATCAATAAACAATTGAACTGAACAGTGATTATGTTCCATTCTATTGTTCCTTTAATTAATTATCATTATATTAAAATGACTTTTAAACAATAAAGTTTCTCACACCCAAATCTAGAGTGTAAAAGAAGCGGTTAAAGGTCGCTTGTGATCATATTTTTAATTAGTTCTTACGTAGAATCGTGATTTAGTTGAGAAAATACTAATTTTTTTTAATTTACTTGGATTCTATATGGGTGTAAAAATAAAATTAAACTTGATTTAGTTTTAATTTCGGCGAATGAATGATATTAAAATTTTGCAAATAAATGTGATTTAATTTTTTGTAAATAAATTTCCTTTAGTCATAAAAAATATTAATGATTTCTTTTTTTTCAAATGAATGAAATTTACTTTTCTTTGAGTAAATGCGGTTTAGATTTTGTAAACAAATGATATTTAGTTTTTCACATAAATGTGGTTTGGTTTTGCAAGTTAATGTGTTTTAATTTTTGCGAAAAAATTTGGTTTAGTTTTGCAATTAAACGAAATGTAATTTTTGTAGGTAAATATGATTTACTTTTCTATAAATAAATGTGGTTTAGTTCTTGCATAGACATTATACTTATTGCTAGTAAGTAAATGTGATTTAGGAATTACAAATTATTCAGATTCATTTTTTGCAAAATAAAATGAGTTTATTTGTGAAAGGAAACGAAATTTACTTTTTTTCTAAGCAAACATGATTTACTTTTTGCATATAAATGTGGTTTAGTTTTTATGAGATTCAAATTGTTTTGCAAATAAATGAGGTTTAGTTTTGCGATTAAACGGAATTAAGTGGTTTGTAAGTAAATATTATTTACTTTTTGCAAATAAATGTGGTTTCATTTTTGTAAGCAAATAACATTTATTGTTTGTAAATAAATGCTGATTAGTGATTACAAATTTCAGAGATTTATTATTTGCTAAAAAATGTGTTTTAGTTACGTAATTAAGCAATTTTTTTGTAAATAAATATGATTTACTTTTTATGAAAAAATGTTGTTTATATTTTAGCAGTAAATTATATTTTTTGTTTGTAAATAAATATGGTTCAGTGTTTGTAATATAATGAAATTTAGGTTTTGCCAACAAATGTGGTTTAGTTTTGCAACTGAAGAAAATTTAGTGTTTTGTAAGTAAACATTATTTACTTTTCGCAAATAAATGTGGTTTAGTTTTAATGAAATTTAAATTTTAGAAATAGATGTGGTTTAGTTTTGCAATTAAGAGAAATTTAGTATTTTGTGACTAAATATTATTTTCAAGTTGCAAATAAATGTGGTTTAGTTTACATAAGTAAAAGATATTCATTGTTTGTAAATAAGTGCTGTTTAGTGTTTACAAATTATTGAGATTTCATTTTTCCAAATAAATATGGTTCAGTTTTCTATTCTATTCAAAAAAAATTTAGTTTTTTCAAATCAATGTGATATACTTTTTTCTATTATTTAATTTCTGGTAATAAAGCTAGAAATAAGTAGTTAACTTGATCACCTCATTTTTGACGATCTAAATTTGCATGGTCAAAATTGATGTCATGGTAAGGGGATTGAAATGGTATAATGGTAATGGAAGGGAATAATGGTAATGGAAAGGAATAATGGTAATGTTATAAGAACAACGCAAAGGAATAATCGTAAGAGTATAATGGTATTGGAAAGGTGTAATGGCAATGATATAATGGCAATCGAAATGAATAATGGTAATAGTATAATAGTGTTGGAAAGGAATAATGGTAACGGTATAATGGCAACCGCAATGAATAATGGTAATAGTAAAATGGTGTTGGAAAGGAATAATGGTAATGGTATAATAGCAACGGAAATGAATAATGGTAATAGTATAATGGTGTTGGAAAGGAATAATGGTAATAGTATAATGGTGTTGGAAAGGAATAACGGTAATGGTATAATGGCGACGGAAAGGAATAATCGTAAGAGTATAATGGTATTGGAAAGGAATAATGGTAATGATATAATGGAAGCGGAAATGAATAATGGTAATAGTATAATGGTGGGCCTGGATAGCCTGGTTGGTAGGGCACTGAGCCCATGTCCAAGAGTTCGTGGGTTCGATTCCAGACCGGCCGACGACTCCCCGTGTTGTAAATGGTGACTGATGCTCGTTAAATCTGCGGAGTCGCAAAGTCCTCCATGTTCCCATATCAAATCAATACCTCTTGGGGTACTGATCCAAGAGTCTCCTTGTCTTCTGGATTGGTTCAAAATTACAAGGCTCTGTAGTTGATTGGGTCGGCTGTTTAACGACGGATATAAAATAATAAAAAATAAAAAAAAATAATGTAATGGAATTGGAAAGGAATAATGGTAGCGGAAAAAGGATTGTGATTTTCATATTAAAATATTTTTTTAATTATAGTGGTATTGAAAAAGGAGAAGAAGCATTTAACTTCCTCAGTTCATTTTGTTGGATGGAAATTTTGCGTGGGTAAAAAGAGCCCCATTTCTAAAAGTTCAGGCAGAATTTCTAAAATTGTGCCTACAGTTTCGCCATGTAAAATCTTTGAAAACATTTTCTGCTAAAAGAAATATTATTTATAATGAGTTAGTATAAAATATTATTTATATTGAGTTAGTATAAAATATTTTAGTCCAACCCCTATATGTTTTGGTTCAAAAGTATGCAGTAACTTAAACATTAAAAAAATATCAAGCTTATCCCTGCATAGATTATCATTATTTTTTTAACCATTATTTTTTTTTTATAAACCATTACCTTTTTTCTTCATAAAGATTTTTTTTACATCATTGTTGCGTTTTCCATCTGTGGCTCGAAATCGATTAACATTTTCCCTGTTTTTTAGGTTGAATGGCTTTATACACATGAAAAGTGGTGAATATATTAATTAAAAGAGTTTAAAATATTTTCAATAATTAATTGAATATTTTTAGCTTTGCGATCGCATTATTTTTAAAAGTAGTTAATAATTTATATTCTTTAAAAATTTCAATACCTTCTCATTTGAAGGGAGTTTATTCCTATCCTCTCTGCTAACTTACAGAAATCGGATAAGCACTTGAGTTAAATTTTTAACCATGTTGTTTCTTACATTTTTATATAAGTAGCTTTTCACTGGCAAACTATTTATTTTTAACCAACAATTAAATGGAACGTATTAACCGTGTTATTTTTTGGATTCAAATAAGATTTATTTTTAACCAACAATTAATCGAATGTATTAGTCAGCTATTTTTGTCCTCAAATAAGATTTATTTTTAACCAACAATTAATCGAACGTATTAGCCATGTTATTTCTTGTCTTCAAATAAGATTTATTTTAGCCAACAATTAATCGAATGTATTTACCATGTTATTTCTTCTCTTCAAATACGATTTGTTTTTAACCAAGAATTAATCGAACCTATTCATGTTACTTCTTGTCTCCACATACGATTTGCTTTTAACCAACAATTAATCGAACGTATTAACCATGTCATTTATTGTCTTCAAACACGATTTGTTTTTAACCAGCAATTTTTAACCACGTTATTTCTTGTCTTCAAATAAGATTTATTTTTAACCAACAATTGAACGATTATATTAACCATGTTGTTTCTTGTCTTCAAATAAATCATGTTTCCCAGGAAAAATATATATCAGATATTTATATCTCCCTTTTTGCGCATATCATAACTTTCCGACACTCGGATTGAAAAAATTAATTCCAGTTTGTATTCAATTTCATTGATTTGTCAAGACTCTCTTCTTGCTCAAAATGCCCTTACGAACTAGGTTAATAGCCCTTAAATGGATACATTAATGTAATAAGACGCAACCTTATTTCACTCACAAACCTTATCAAATTTACCATTCCGTCCACTTAATTACCTTTCTTTTCTTAAGATGCTTCAGAGTAAACTGGCCTTAAGCGAACAGATGTTATCAATAAACAGTTTATTTGTTCTACTGGGTGTTTTAAAAATCGTCTGCCAATTAGCCTAAATAAGGAAAACCGAGATTATGACGCCTGAGAGCGAGATTATTATTCAGCGACGAAAATGGTTTGTAATGATGTGATGTTGGTTGTTAACCCTAAGATAAATACTTAATTGATATTAATTAGATGATGGGAAATAATAACGCTTGATTGATAAGTATTTTGCTGCCGTATTAAAGGAAACTTTAGACTAGGTCCACTTTTAGTAGTTTTTAGTCATTATCATTACGTTTGTTTTGTTAAAGGATTGTGTTTATTGAACTCTACTGTTATTATATTTATTGAAGTAGAAGTTCTGTATTCATTGAAAAGGGTATTCATTCATTATTGAAGGAAAAGAGATTTTTTTTTATTTAGTCCTAATTACACGTTACTTTTTACTTGTTATTGTTTCTCTACCCGTTCTTGAAAAGAATTATATACTAATTGCAAGTAGATTTGAAAGTCAACAATATGACTCTTTGGATTTCTAGAACAGGATTACATTATATCGATGAGATATCGTTTTATTTTCTGTTACATAATACTTTTTTCTGTAAAATAGTACAGAAAGAGAGTTATTATTACCATGTTAAAAAGATTTTATTAAAAAGATTTTCACAAATTTTTTTTCTTAAAATATTTTTTTAATTTTTCAATCTATTACATATTTAACCATGACACATTTTTTTTTTCGTTAAAACAATACGCGTTTTTCATTCAAATATTTTAATTTTTAATATAAATTTTTAATAGATTGCTTTAATTTTACTTGGTTTATATAAGGTTTTTACTAAATTTCATTTAATTTTTGCATTTTATTTCATTACTTTTTTCGATATAAAAAACGTGTTTTAATTTTTAAATCAATACTTATTGAAACATTATTCTTTACTTTCCGTTGAACTATTACTTTTAATTACTCTTTACTTTTTGTTACCGCATTACTTTTTTACATTCATATATTTTAATAAAACTTTTTTAAAGAATTGCATTTATTTTACTTGGTTAACATCAGTTTTTTTTGTGAAATTTTACTTTATTTTTGCATTTTATTAAATTTTTTTCTATAAAAAAACGCGTTTTAATTTTTTGAACCATTACTTATTCAAACATTATTCTTTACTATGAAACAATAATTTTTTTTTAAATTCATAAATTTTTAATCTTTGTAAATGCATTTTAAAAAGATTTTTTTAAATTTACTTTGTCTGCATTAGTTTTTTTTACTAAACTTTTCTTTTCTTGTTTTTTCATTTTTATAAAAGAATTTATATTTTATTACATTATTTAGTTAAATAAATGTTTTTTAGTTTTCTCAAAAAACATAACTTTTTTTTTTCATTTGTACATTATGAAAATTGATTTTATTTTACTTAAATTTGTTTTTTACAAAACTTCACTTCAATTTCATATTTTTTGCTCTTTTGACACCAGTTTTACTAATTAAGGACTCTTTACTTTTTGTTAATACATTGGTTATTAAAATTCATAAATTTAAATTTTTTAAAAATTAGCGTCAGATTTCTTTTACTTTACTTTGTTTACATTAGTTGTTTTCGAAACTTTACTTTAAATTTTATATTTTGTTTTCTTCTCTGTTTTTATGACATCTTCTTTTTTGTAATTTTTAAATCGTTACTTAGTCATACATTATTCTTTACTTTCTTTTTAAATATTACTTTTTAACATTTATAAAGTTTATTTAATTAATTAATTTATTTTTACCTTTTTCTTACTTTTTTTGCTTACATTTTACTGTTTTCCTTCAAATTTTTTTCTCCCATAAAAAACTAATATTAATTAATTAAATTTAATGGATTAAATTTAATTAAGTAATCAATCTGTGAAAAAATTGTATTAACATCAAGTGTCTTCCACTAAAGTTTAAAAAAACTTAAAGTTTAAAATAATGTATTTGAACTAGAATGGAAGAATAAAAAGTATTTTATTAACAATTTGTAAAAGGATATATTTAAACAAGATCTATAAATACAGAACAGAACCCGTTATCCGGAAATCAGAAAACCGGAAAACCAAAAAACTGGAACGAAATTCGATAAATTTTCCCGCAATTTAAAAAAAAAAAAAACTTTTTTTCTCACTAAATTTTAGGATTTTTTTTTCTTTTCGAAAGATGTTTACCTTACCATCATTTCAGAAATAATCATTAGTGTATTACCTCATCGTTTTTTCTTATTTTTAAGATTATTTCCAAAAAAAATTTTTTTTAGTTGGGTTTAACCAACACCTCCTAGAAGTAGAAAGGCCTCAGCACGGATCAATTTAGTAGTCCGATGAGACGAAGTTAACTGCGCAGTAAATGAAAAATAAGAAAGATGTCATTACGTTCGGGGTACTAAGCTGCGCAGTGGTTGAAAATACAAAATATGTCATTACGTTTGGACTACTAAAGGATATTTATGGCAACCCGTGCGGAGGCCTGCTCTTTTCTAGGAGGTGTTGGTTTAACACCAATAAAACGGCTTTTTGTAGCGATTCAGAAAATCGGAAAAATCAGTTATCCGGAATAGCGATAGACCCGATCGTTCCGGATAATCGGTTCTCTACTGTATATATAGGAAGAGTGTGAACTAACAGTAGGAATTGAAAAATAAGGCGCGTGGTACAAATAACTATAAAAGTATAAATGTGTTGACGTGGAACACACGTGCTACCACATAATGTTCTTTATTAAATTTATCTGACAAATCGAATATAAAATAATTAAATATTTAAATGTGAGCAAAAAACTATTTTTTTTGTTCAAGCAGAGCTATAAGTTAGAAATTATCACTGATGTTATCTTTGAAGTATGTGAAAAACTGAATCGCTTATAGTAAAATTTAAAACAACTAGTTGGCTGTGCCCCCTGCTCGCTAACGCTCGCCAACCCCCGAAAATTGCTACACAATTTTATATAGTTTGGTTCGTTCTCTACTAACTTAGGTACATTGCAAATACACAAAATTCTAAGAATTCAAAACAATCATTCAAATCCATATAACAACTTTTTTTTTAAAAAAAAAATGCATCTTTTTAGTAAATACTAAGTCATTAAAATAAATTTGAATTCAAATAAATGACATGTAGTTCGTTAAACCTATTAGAAATGTGATATAGTATAAAATCTTAAAGCGTAACAGCACGACTGAGACTCATTTTTCAATGAATAACTAATAACAATAATAAAACAAATAAATTCGTGATATAAATCAAAAATCGTCAAATAAATTCGTAATATATAAATTCGTGAAGAAAAGCGCTTTCGACAAAATACTAAAATAGAGATCTATCGACAAAGACTACTCACTTCTGCCTAGCTTAAGGTTATTTCAGTTTCCGTTTGTAAAAGAGCTATACGTTGAGCCATCTCAGCTAGATTTGGCATGTGACATTTTTAGCGGCAATCATGGGTCGATTTTCTAGCATTGCCATTCGGGGAGTTGTAATGAGACTTTTTTGTCGCCGTGTAAGAG
Organism: Parasteatoda tepidariorum; assembly: GCF_982258835.1. Taxonomy (NCBI): domain Eukaryota; kingdom Metazoa; phylum Arthropoda; class Arachnida; order Araneae; family Theridiidae; genus Parasteatoda; species Parasteatoda tepidariorum. The sequence continues at coordinate 90,596,085 of NC_141763.1, read as the reverse complement.
AAATATATATATATATAGATGACTAACGCTTAACCAATCAGAAAATTTCATTTCGTTTTTCTCTCATCCCTATTTAATTAATGAATCAATATTTGAAAAAACTGTATTAACATCAAGTATCATGCACTACAAGTTCAAAACAACGTATTTGAACTTGAGTGAATTAATAAAAAGTATTTTATTGAAGATTAAAAATTTGAACAATATATGGAGAGAGTGCAAACTAATTGTAGGAATTGAAAAACCATTTTTTTTTGCTGTATTGAACCTCAAAATAATATAATTTCCTTTAACATTTAGTTTAACAACAATTATTGTGAAAGATACAATCTGCGAAATGACGCATTAAAGGATATTTATATACAAACTCATTACGAAATAATCATTGAAACAAAAAAATATCAATGTCATGAAATAATGATTAAAAGCTGAGAAAAATGCGAACCTAAATTATCGCCAACATTTAACGATTTGAAAACTTTTGCCAAAAAAAATACAAATAAAAGAACTTTTAATGACTGTCAGTCGTAACCTTTTACAAAAGAAATAACGCAAAATTCTACAAAAACTAATTCACCATTTTATTATTCTTTTCCATCCATTGTTTAAAAAACCAAAACAAGAAAAAAAATGATCATATCTATAATATCAAGCTTTTAGCTCGCAACATCAGAAAATGCGTGTTATTACATCACGTGACCCTGACACCTTCCCCCCAGAGTCATATTAGATCCAAAGATCGAATATGGCAAATAATTTAAGGGTCACACTTTACACATAAACAAACTATGTTTCACATTCACCCAAATATTCACTGAATCTTAGGTTTAACTTAACACTAGGTATTTACTTTAATCACCTAATAATAATAATAGGAAAAAATGTTCAGAGTCTTATTTTAGTTTATATTTACAGTCTGGACAATGCATCTGCATTACTAAGTTTCGATCCTTTGATGTGACTTGCCTCAATATCATGGCGTTGAATGGCTAACGTCCATCTCTGCAACCTCGGGCTTTGGGGTGTCGCACTCGTCAGAAATACTAGGGGATTATGATCAGTTAATAAAATAATCTTAGCACCACAGAGTAAGGTTTCAAATCTCTGCAAAGCCCAAATAATAGCATAAGCTTCCCTTTCAATTGTAGACCATTTCTGTTGAGTTGAATTCAGCTTCTGGCTACCGAAAGCTATGGGACGAATATTTCCTTCTTCATCTAACTGACCTAAACAACATCCGACCGCATTTTGAGATGCATCCGTATGCAAGTAGTATGGTTTCTCTATGTCTGGGACTTGTAACTCTGCGATCTTACATAGCGACGTCTTCAATTCCTTGAATGCCTTCTCAGCTTCTTCGCTCCAAGGAATCTCATTAGGAACTTTCTTTTTAGTAAGCTCTGTTAGTGGAAGAGCAATCTTTGCGAAGTTTGGAATATGCTGCCTGTAAAAGTTGCATAATCCCAAAGCACTTCTCAGTTGTTTTTTGGTTTTGGGTGCCTCTAATTTTTGTATTACTCTTATTCGTTCTTTGTCAGGAGCATGTTTACCTGAACCAATAATATGTCCTAAGTATTTAACCTTTTGTCTAGCAAATTCGCACTTTCTCAAGTTCACGGAGAAATTAAAATATTCCAATCTCTTAAAAACTTCTTCAAGATGAATCAAATGTTCCTCCCACGTATCAGAAAATACTGCTAAATCATCGATATAAGCACAAGTGAAATCAGACATGGACTGAACCACTTTAGACATAGCTCTTTGGTAGGTTGCAGCAGCATTTCTTAATCCAAAGGGTAATACATTCCATTGGTACTGGCCTCGGTGAGTTCGGAATGCTGTGAGGTGTTTGCTGCCGTTCTCCATCGGTATAGCCCAATATCCCTTCAACATATCTAGCACAGTAATGAATTTCTTCTTTCCTACTAAGAAATTCAACTCCATCATATTTTGCATTGGATATGCATCCGGAACGGTAAGAGCATTCAAACTTCTGAAATCAATGCATAACCTGATTGTTCCGTCTTTCTTATGAACACATACTACCGGGTGTGCTATCTCACTTACCACCGGTTCAATCAGTCCTAACGCTAGCAATTCATTGATCTGTGCATCCACTTTCCCCTTTAAGTTTTCTGGTATCTTATACGTTTTTGGTTTCATCGTATCCTCCTCAGCTTTCAGCTTTATCGCATGTTTCCCAACTTTAGCTATCCTTATCTTCCCCGAAAACAACGTTTTGCGTCTATGTAAAAGATCTTTCAATTGATTTTGTTGCATTTTGGGTAAGTAATCCAAATTTAATCCTTTCAATGCTTCATAGCTTTCCACATCTGTAGGAAGAGTTGGTGTTTCGTATATTTCACCAAATTCATCATCAATATCATAGACAACTCCAACTGTTTGAATTCTCGCTTTGTATTCTCTCATTTTGTTAACATGCAATAATCTTAAATTTCCTTCAGGCATTTGCAAATAATACGAATTCGGTTTCACTCTTCTAATTACCTTTACTGGACCTATCCATCTGGCATATAATGAATTGGATGAATCATGCATTAGCACAAGTACTTGATCTCCTGGCGCAAATTCCCGGTATTTTTTCCTTCTATTGTAATATTTGGCATAATTACTTTGTTGCACATCACTTGTTAACCTTGCCTTTTCGGTTGCTATTTCTAATTTTCCTTTTAACTCTTTTAAATATTCCTCCGCTGATCCTTTCATATTCAAAGGTAAAAACATATCTCCGGCCCAAATTGACTTCAATATAGATAACGGGCCTTTCGGTTCTCTCCCGTACATTAGCAGAAAAGGTGGTACTCCTGTAGTTGCATTTGGAACTTCTCGATAAGCCCATAGTACAAATGGTATATGTCGATGCCAATTTCTTCCTACTTCTCTAATAATGTGATGTAGCATATTTTTGAAAGTTTGGTTCCATCTTTCAATCAATCCGTTCCCTTCCGGATGGTATGGCGTTGAAAATCGCGGACAAGCTCCTAAAACCTTCAAAAACTCTTGCGTTAAACTTGCCGTAAAATTTGTCGCATTATCCACCACGATTACTTCTGGAATTCCTGTCCTACAGAATATTTCGAGCAGTGCTTCACATGTATTCCTTGCCGTTAACGATTTGAGCGGGACTGCTTCAGGCCATCTTGAATGTTGGTCCATCAAACAAAGGATATATTTATGTCCTTGTGCTGATACTGGATCTAGAGGACCAATTAGATCTACGTTCACCACTTGGAATGGAAGTTCAGGACGTGACACAGGTGTTATCGGAATTTTGTCTACTGAACGAACAACTCTTCTACCTTGGCACCCATGACATGAGCTACAATAAGCTTTAATTTCCTTGACCATCCCTGGCCAATAAAAGGAAAATTTAATTCTTTGAATTGTTTTACGAGCTCCTAGATGTGCTCCGAATACTGACTCGTGGGCAATTTCTAGTATTTTACCCTTTCTAATTTCGGGAATTACTAATTGTTGTATTCTATTCCCGTCCAACAGCTCTTCATGGCATAGTATATTATTTTGTATCACATACCCTCCTTTATTTTGCTTCCCCAATTTCCATGCTTCTTGGAGAGTATCGCAACTTTGTTGTTGTATCTTGAATCGTTCGGTTTCATTTCCATTCTTTTTATCACCGCATTCACCTACTGTTGGCTCCTGCTGCTCTTCTCCGTCACTTGCACTCATATATAACTGCTCCTTTCGGGAATCTGATCTTAGCTTCATAGCAGCAGTAAAACTGGGATTGTATACTCTTTTTTGTTCTAATAATGCCTCATAAGTTTCAGCATCCAACAAAATGTCAGCATTTAACCCATTGACGGCTGCTATCATCGTTTTAATTATAGGCGTAATATATCCTTCCGTTACCAAAGCGATTTCCACTTCTTTTAACTCAGCTTTTAGACTTTCGCCAAACGCAGGTTGTAGTATTATATGTCCTTTGTAATCCACTTCCTTACCCACTATATCGTTTTTAAATACACTTATTTGTGCACCAGAATCTACTACAGCTTCGTATTCATTTCCATTATATGAAATTCTAACTTTCTTAAGGGCAGCTATTTTTGGTTGAACGCCTTTACATTTTTTGTTTCCTATCATGACTTCACCGTTAAATCTTGCAGTGACTACTTTGCTTTCGATATTTCCATTTCTGAGTACCTTCACTTCGGATACTTGCCCTTCCGATACTTGAACCTCGGCCACTTTGCCTTCAATGTTTCTTCTCCTCTCTTTATTATCTCGACAAAATCGTGCCAAGTGTCCTACTCGTCCACAATTAAAACATGTGACTGGATTTTGGGAAGAACTCCGCTTATCAATTCTGCCATGGTTGTTATGCTCATGTTTATATCCTTCACCAAATGTATGATATCTTCTACTAACCATGTTTGGTTTTTCCCGGTATAAGTTCCTATATGGTTGAGAAGCAATGAATTTAGTAGTTTGGTTATATTTCCTTGCATTCTCGTACTCATCTAACTTCTCAGCAAGTGTGTCAACTGAGCAAATTCTACTCCACTCATCAATAAAATGATTTTGTATGTCTCCAGGTACTCGTTCTTTTATCTGTTCGACAATGACAAGTTGTTTCAGGCTGTCGAAATCATTAATTTTTAGTCCCGAAACCCATTCGTTAAAATAGTTCGCCAATTCAAATCCAAAATCTCGCCAAGTGCTCTCAGCCGCTTTACAATGTCTCTTAAACTTTATTTTAAATGCTTCTGGGCTCAATTTAAACCTTTTCAATAACATACATTTTACATGTTTATAATCATTTGCTTTTTCTTCAGGCTCCCTTGCAATTAAATTCGCCATTTCTAGAGGCAATAATCCAACAAGATGCGTTACCCAATCTTCTTCTTTTATATGGACTCTTCGTGCTTGTCTTTCAAACAATATTAGATAAAAACTTATATCACCTTCTTTTGGATCAAAAGTACGCATTAATTTTTGCAATCCACCAGGTACATGTTCTCTTGCTTCTTCATTTCGAGAGCTGCTCGTCTCTCCTATAGTACCAGTATGTACCAATGAAGCTTCTATCTTCAACCTCTCCAATTCATATTCCTTTTCTTGCCGCTTTAATTCATCTTCCCTTTCCTGTTCTCGCCGCTTTAATTCACCTTCCCTTTCCTGTTCTCGCCTCTTTAATTCATCTTCCCTTTCCTGTTCTCGCCGCTTTAATTCGTCTTCCCTTTCCTGTTGCTTAATTTCATATTCTTGTCGCCTAATTTCATCTTCTTTTTGTTGGCGCTTTATTTCTTCTCTTCCACTAACTATTCTTTTTAATAATTCCTTCACAAACTCCTCTTCGTACTCCGTACTTGCCAATATAATCTTCTTTAATTCGGTAACTCTCATGTCTTCCGTTGCCGTTTCTCCTAACTCTTCCGCCAAACACTTCAAATCTACCTTTAAAGCTCTTCCTAAAAATGCCATTTTTCACCTACTACTTTCTAAACTGCACCTTCTTACAAAAAAAAATGCCACTTCCTAAACCAATTTCAAAACAATCTAAATAACTCACTATCTTCCATCAAACAACTTGAAATTCATATCAAACAACTTGAAATTCATAGAACAAACAACTACCAATCTTTTATTTCGAAATCCATTGGGGTTTCCCCGCACATTTGTCAGTCGTAACCTTTTACAAAAGAAATAACGCAAAATTCTACAAAAACTAATTCACCATTTTATTATTCTTTTCCATCCATTGTTTAAAAAACCAAAACAAGAAAAAAAATGATCATATCTATAATATCAAGCTTTTAGCTCGCAACATCAGAAAATGCGTGTTATTACATCACGTGACCCTGACAATGACAATTAACCGCAAAACAGTTGAGTTTTTTCTTTCACTCCATGCCCTTGGATATAGGCCATTAATTTCTCTGTACAAAGACATGATGGCGTGAAAATTACTTTTTCTCAATTATAATGAGAGTGTGCGATAAGACGATAGAATCTAATGTTGATTTAATGTTTAGAATGATTGAAAAGCAATTAATAACGGTTGAGTAACTCCGAAAATATATTTTTTTTCTTAAGTTTGTTGAAACAAAGCTTTTACTTTGTAAGTTTAGGAATTAATGAAAAATGCGCGTTTATCATATTGGAAATAGTTGGAAATAATCGGATTCTCATTGGTACCTCCTAGCGAAAAAGTACGAAAATAATGAAAGGAAATCATTTTGAAAATTGCGGATAAGTTTCTCCGTTAGAAGCTTCAAGAAAAAAGGGTTAAATAGCAATTTATTTAATTGTTATTTTACCATATTCAAACGAAAAAGTCAAATAACCGTAAATAAGATGATATTCAAAATGTTGACTGTGAGAAAAACTGTTTAATATACGGTTATAACCTAATACGGTTAAACAACCTGAATTTTATAGCACCATTTAGGCCCATCTAATGAAGCCACTTAGTTCCTGGTAGTTTAGTACATATTACAACAAACAGGGCTAATTTGTCAATCTCATGACAGACAGAACAAGGGTCGAGTCCCAATGTTGACATTACAATAGTTCCTCCATTCCCTTCAAACCATGAAGGGAATGGAGTCCAAATTGAGGAGTGCAGAATACTGGAATCCTCATGAGAAGAGGTTCCAGTATTCTGCATTCCTCAATTTGTGACTCTGGACTATTAGAATTCGATGCTCTCATTCTAGCATAGATAGCAACACTATGAAGCAGCTTGACACATAAAAATCTGGTATTTCCTATCTCTTACGATAAACGAAACAACTAGATAAACTAATTATCTCTAACTACCTAACTACAACGCCTATTACTTTACGAAAAGCCTAGAACCAATGTCCTGCTGAATTTCGTTTTTGCAGTTTTGAAACCATGCTAGTTATAAATGGTTAAAAAACAGTATTGTTTTGTATTCATGTTGTAAACTATACTTGTTGTATACTAGTTGTAAACAGTTTAAATACCGTCATGGAAAAATATTTTCTTTACCGTCAACCTTTAGATTAATTTTATGGACAGACTGCTGCCGATTATTTTACCGTAATTTTAAAATGAAAATTCTGACAGTGTTCGATATAAGATCTTAACTCTTGAGACCTGAAGTTTAAATAACTATTCATTAATTTAATTAAATTATTAATTATTTTATTAATTTAATTTAAAAGTTAATGAAAAAGAAAAGAAAAAAATTAGTGTAGCAATTGTAATAGTTTTTTACTTCATGAATTATCACTAAAGAACTTTCGAAAAAAAAAAGATGCTTACATATGTGAATATTTGTTAACTAATTCGTTTTTCATTAAATATCCATAACTTTAAATGACTCACATATTATTTAAGAGATTTTGTTTTCCTTTTGCAATTTTAAAATTACAAAAATTTGTTTCCCTTAAAATTCAAACTTTTTCGATTATTTTAAAAACAATTAATAAAAAAAATTAAATTCACTCAAGAGATATAACAATGCCGAGAAAATCAACATTCGAGAAAATCAACATTAATTCACATTTTTAACCATTCTTCTTCTTTTTTTTTTTTTTTACAACTTCGCTAAACAGCCGATCCTATCTTGGGTTTATGACTACCAATGTTCAACTAACTCCGCAGTCTTATAATTTTGAATCCAATCCAGAAGACAAGGCATCTCCTGGATCAAGCATTGGCAGAAATTTTTGCCTTCGTGAAGGACTTTTTGATGGAACTAACCCGCATTTGCGCTACATGCAGAGGAAAATCACGAAAAACTGCCACTGTTAGCCTGACGGCAAAGGGAGTCCAACCCATGATCCGTCTACCACAGAGGATATTTTAAACCAGCACTGTGGTCGGTGCAAACCGGACGCGGAATTCGTAACAACCAGCCATCGCTGGGGTTCGAACCCGATTCACCTATCTATCGCCTGAGTCATGACAAGTTTTAACCGCTCTCTTGCCTTATCTATTAGTATACTATTTTAAACATTGCGGTTACTTTACCTTACCTGGTAAAAAAAATATCACTGGCAAAAAAATAATAAAATTCAAAATTTTCTTGAAACTTTAAAAAAAATATCCCGTTCAAAGAATTAAAATTGTCCACCAAAACTAATTTTTAGTTAAAAAAAACATTAAAGAAATATTTTTTAAATAACAAAAAAATATGCCTGCTTTAAAATACGGCTATGATAACATGGCCCTCCCCTTAGATATCTTTTTGCGTTGTTTAAAAATGTTCTAATACGTGTTAGTGTAAATTTACGCACCACGCAATATGGAGATAACCCCCGAATAAATCTTACCTTCGTTGACGTGTAGTTTGAAGGAATATAAAGAATGAAAAAATTAACAACAATAGATAAAAAAGGGAGAACGATCAAGTTAAATTAAAAAAACAAATAAAAAATAAAAAAAATCACGAAGCAGGCGTAAATCGAGCCTACATTAGATTCTACTATTTCCAACGCTTTAATCGGGTCATTAGCATGTGTAATGCATCCGTAACCTGCGATTAAAGTAATGGAAGAAGAACGTAATAAAAAAAAAAACGGAGAAAACTGGTTTTATTTCTATACACGCATTGATCTGAAAGAAATTAAAAGAGTTTAAAATGATTTGGGCGTTGAATTAATTCTTTCATATTTAGTTTTAAATCACTTTTAGAATGTAAATCTAATTTAATTTCCTCCTTTCTTTTTATAAATTTGAAAAAGGATGCTTTATTTATGTAAAGAAAAGCTCTAAAAAATTTTTCTAGTCTTAATTTGAGCTAGCAATTATAAATAATATTCGTTAATTATTTTATTTGACGAATAAGGTACCTTGAATAAATAAATGAAGGTAAAATATTAAAAATAATATTTATGGCTTGAATAGTTTATTCTTAATATGCTATTAGATACTGTTATAAGTTCTATTGCAGTTCCAAATGGAAAAATAACACTTTTAAGTATTATTGAAATGGATATAAATAAAAAGTATGTAAATAACGGTATAAATTAACTAATTTAGTTATATAAATTGAATAAAAATTTTGTAAATACAAAATTTCAATGGGAGAATCTTTCTAGAACTTCAATTTTAAAATGTATGGTAATGACGTTTCTAGTAAAATAAAATAAAAATAAAAACATAATTTTGGTTATAAAGACTAAAATATACGGTATTGTAACCATTCATTTCATTTGGTGATTTCTCCGTTTATATGGTAATGGTTACCAGAAATTCTGGTTTTTAAAATTATAATTACTATTTTATCACACATTTAGAAAAAAAAGATACGAAACTGAAATGCAAATTTAACCGAATAAATAGTTTCTATGCCATGCTCTAAGACATCATGCTAAAATTACCATATTTTGCCCCATATTATGAAATCATATTTTATTTGTTATTTCACCAAAATCTTTGTCAAAGCACTTCGGTAAAAATTGGCGAGCTCTTTGGTTTCCCCATAAAGCCAAAAACATGGTAAATGTTTCCATATTTTGTTTGTTTTTACCATGCTTTGCTCTCAGTGTATAGCATTTTTTTTTAAATTTATAATATGTTGTTATATTATACTCAGTGCCCATAACATTTTTAAAGAGTGAAAAAAAAAACAGTTTGAAACTGAATCAGGTCTGAATTTTTTCACGTTTAAAACTGAAAGAAGACTTAATTTCATTTTTTTCCGTCTAGTAAGTTTCAAGTGTTCTAAAAGTTATAAATTTCTTTTTCATAGGGGGTAAACTTTTTTTAAAATTATTGTTATAATCATTATTAACAAGAAAATAAACAAACAAGAAATATTCGCGTTACCTTTGATCGCATATTCCATAAAGATAACAATAAAAACTATCAATAATAAATTTACTCAAATAAATAAAAAGGCAATACATAAAAATCGAATATTCGCAAGTATAATGCATATAACATACTTTAGAGGCAAATTGAGAGTCGTTTAATGAAAATAAAAATTATCAGTCACATATATTTTGTGAAACATACAGGGTAAAAAAATAAGTCCTCAATATTGTGAGTAATAAATAAAAATTCCTCTGATTTTCGTTTAAATGAATATTTGTTTGAAGCGTTTTGAAAATCGATGGAAATTGAAGAAAATTTAGGACCTAAATAACTGAAGTGCTTGCAAAATATATTCTTGATAGTTATATTTTTTTGGTATATTTCATTAGGGATAATCTGGTTTGCAAGACGTTGGGCTTGTGTTCCTGAGAACGGGAGTTCGAATTCAGCTGGCCGAAGAACCCCCGTGTATTAAATGGTGACTAGTGCACGTTAAATCAGTCGGGATCACAAAGTCCTCCAATTTCCCATAACAAATCAATGCTTCTGATAATACTGAATTGGAGATTGATCATTCTTTGCTGAAAATTACGATCAGCGGATGGATGGGGTGTGGTAATAGATTGCGCTACTGAAAAACAAGAACCACTCTCTCTGCCTTAAAAAATAACTTGATTTCAAGCAGGCTTGCTCATTAGCAAGCGGCATAAATAACAACATATTTCATTAGATCTGCATAGGTTAATATTTTCGCGTTTTTTAGATCGTTTGAGTTCATATTTAAATACATACAGATTTTTTATTGCTGTTGTTTCTAGTGCCACTTGCCACATACCAGAAATATGGTAGAGGGAGCGTTTCTCGTTTTTCAGTGGCGCAATCTATGCCTCAGAATACGACTTCAGCCACACACACGTCAAAGCCCGTTTAGAAGGTAAACCCGTTCATGTATCCACTGATCGTAAATTTGACCTAACCACAGAATCTCCAGTTCAGTACCCCTAGAAGCATTGATTTGTTATGGGAACATAAAGGAACTCCCGACAAATTTAGCTTGCTGCTGTCACCGTTTGCTGTCACCGGCCTGCAGGAATCGAACTTACGACCTCTTGGACATGGACTCAAGCCCTATCAACAAGACCATCCCGGCCTTGATAGATTTTTTAGAAAAAATATGGAAATATTTGATAATTTAATAATGATTTTAATATTTGAAATGATTAATATATATATATCGTATTGTTCATACCTAATAAGTTTTTAATCAATTTCTTTGGGCAGAAAAACGAATAACCCAGAATAACTTTTGATTTAATGATCAGAATTTCACGTTCTTGAACTCAGTCTTAAAGGTTTCAGGAGCTGACCTCAAATATGCTTATTGAATAGTGCTGAAGATATTTTAAATTATGAAATAAAACACAAAAACTGAATAAACATACCTTTTCGACAAATTCGGATTTCTGACCCCCTAGGTGCAGGGGTAGCCGTAATCTGGGAAAGATAGTCTCCATTGTTAGGTCAAGAGAGCGATCCAAAGTTCGGACCCCTTTATGTTGAATTTTTTTTTTGTACATTTCCCCATATGTCGAGAACTTTTTCATCGAATTAAAAAAATTTGTGCAGAACTATGAAATTTGTTTATCGAAAGATAATTCCACGAAAAATGTAACTTTTTGTTTTTATTTAATTTAATAATTGTCAAAAAAATTTTGAATGGTCAGGCACAGAGAAATTTGCATCATTTCAGAGGAAGTGATTTTTCAATGCAAAAAATTGCATATCTGACAACTTAAAATTTTTTCCACCATTAATAAATAAAATACTAAGTATATACTGAAAATTATATTTTTCAATTCGCTTAAAAATTTCTGAAGGTAAGGCGAAAAACGTAAAAAGTCAAATTAACATTAAGGGGCCCAAACTTTGGTCCGATCTCCTCATCATACTATGGAGACTATATTTCTCAGATTGCTGCTACCCCCTATATTTTAGAGGTCAGATATCCGAATTCGTCGAAAAAAGGTATGCTTAATCAGAGAAAGTACGTTTTGAGGTCGGTTTTCGTAACTTAAAAAATTGTAAGCACTAATTAATTTGCATATTTCAGGTTAACCCCGCCCCTCTAACCATTTCGATGGAGTCCTAGAATGTGAAGATCCGATCATTAGATCAAAAGTTATTGAGGTTGAACCGTTTTTTTATCACAGTACATCAAGTCTCTTAATATTTGTATAATAGTCACCTACAAAAATCGTTATACAATGATTTATTTGCGAATGAATCCACGAATAAAAAAAAACTAAGTGCCGTAGGAGTTCAGGGGATAACGTAACCGTAAAGCTTACAGTAAAGTGCATTTTTTACCTTTACGGTCTTGAAACCGTTTACAACTAGTATGGTTATAAGACCATGAGTAAAAACTATGCGACTTTTTACCACTCACAACTAGCATGGTTTCAAAATGGCAAAAAATAAATTTTACTGAACACAGAAGGAAGGATTTTCGTTACGTAATGGACATTGGTAAGTGTAGGACACTGGAAGCTCTAATGTGTTGAAGAGAATGGGGAAAATATTGTGGTGTCAGATCTGGGACTCGAACCCCAGTTCCGTCGGTTACGAGACTCACAGATATACACGCAGTTGCAAGGAACTAAGTGGCTTCAGTTGGTGGGCTTAGTTGGTGCGATAAAATTCTGGTTGTTAAACCTATTAGGTGAAACTAGTTGATAAACAGTTCTTCCCACAGTTAACGATTTGATTACCATCTTATTTATGCTAATTTGACTGTTTTGTTTGAACATAGTAAAATAACAATTAAATAAATTGTTATTTAACCTTTTTTTCGTGAAACAGTGAAGGGAGGACAGTGTAAACATGATTTCAAAAAGTTATAATAATGTTCTCTCACTAAAATCGAATGCAATTAACATGGCAAGATATCGTGATCGACGGTGTGAAACTATTTAGATATACACCGACGAGCCAATACATTATAACCATCCTGCTAATAACATGTAGGACCTCCTTTAGCCCTCAAAACTGCTAGCACCCGTCGTGATATTGATTGCACAAGGTGTTGATAGGTAGTCTGAGGTATCTGGTACCAAGCTCTCGCCAACTGGTCCTGCAATTCCCTCACATTGCGAGGGGGTAGCGTGGCAGCACGAATTTAGTTTTCCAAGTAGGACCACAAATGCTCTATTGGATTAAGGTCAGGTGAATTTGGGGGCCAAGACAAGACTTGAAAGTCACCGGAATGTTCCTCGACAATTCGACCCTTATGACGTGGTGCATTATCATGCTGGTAAACACCATCACTCGCAGGCAAAACTGTTGCCCTGAATGGGTGAACCTGGTCTGCAACTATGTTCAAGTAGCTTACAGACGTCAGGGATAGTCATATGAGGATTATGGGTCCTAATGTGCCCCATAAAAACGTTGTTCCTGGGCGAGAAACCATGAAAACCTGGGCAAGCCCATTGTTATTGATGGAGGGTGGTCATAATGTAATGGCTCTTCGGTGTTCCTAAAACAACAGTTATAGTTCTTTTATTTTTAAGGTAATTATTTAGTTATGCTTTATATCTTAGAATGTCAAGTGATATCAAGTCCATAAAACCAATTATTGAATAAGGGTTGTGAATTAAGGATTTCAGACTACATCTTTCCAAAGCCATGTTTTTTTTCTTCTTTATCGACCGTTTAGGAAATGGAAGTATCTGGAAGATGATGAGTATCATGAATATGTTTGCATATAAATATTTTGGTTCTTGCTGGCCATGGAAAATACATTAATTTAATGATGTATTTACAATAACTTCCCTTGAATAATAATAACAAAAAAATTATGTTAAATAGATATTATTCAAAACCCATATTACCCTATCATTAAAAAAAAAGTTATCTGAAAGTGTAATTCGCTGCATAATATGCTCACTACTTTCAATCCAAGCGATGTGTAATTACTTACTTAGGAACTGGGCCTTAGGATGTTCAATTTACATATGATAGATGCTTGGCATTCTGGCGATACCAAATCCATAAAACCAATCATAGAATAAACTTAATAATTTTAGATCACATCTCTCCGAAGGTATGCCTTTTTCTTTAACAGTCGTTTAAGAAATTCGAACGTGTTGGATAAGTCAGAATTAAAGATCTGATTGATGATAAGATTCTAAATATCTGGCTTCTGGACGCTTAATACGTTGAAATCAGGGTGTGGAAAAAGATTATCTGGTAGCTAAAGAGGAGCAATTTGTTAAAAATGCATTAGAGAAACTTGAAACGCATGCCTAATTTTGCCCAAAGGTGTGCAATTTATCAAAATACATGAGGCAACAGAATTCCGCACCAGGAAGTTGATGTGTACAATAATTCGAAAATCGTGTTCAAATTTTGTGTGGCAGTTCGTAAATTCTCACTGGTTATTACCATTTGAACGAAAGGGGTTTAATTTATTAATGTATTTCGCATTAGGAACATAATAATTTTAACTGCTTATTTTTTGCTATTCTATTATTAAAATGTAATTATTCATTCTAAATCTTTCCATAGTAATCCATTATAAAGTAATGGTTTTCATTTGTTACGGGAACAAACTTGAAAAAAAAACATATATGTTATTGATGTTCGAAATACTTACTAATACAAGCTCTCAAAAAACATTTTGAATAGCTACTCTTATTAAAATCGGTGATTCTTTTGCGAATCTGTGAAACCTTACTTCGAAGAGCAACTTGCATTTTTCAATAAACATATAGGGGGGAATCTTGTACATTTTCTTGATATTTGAAATGCTTACTAATACATGTTACTTACTAATACAAGATCTCAAAAAACATTCCGAATAGTTAGTCTTATTGAAATCGGTGATTCTCTTGAGAATCGGTGAAATCTTACTTCGCAGCGCAACTTGCGTTTTTCAACAAACCTATAGGGGAGAATCTAGAGCATTTTATTGATGTTTGAAATGCTTACTAATACAAGACCTCAAAAAAACATTCTGAATTGTTAGTCTTATTAAAATCGGTGATTCTTTTGCGAATCTGTGAAACCTTACTTCGAAGAGCAACTTGCATTTTTCAATAAACATATAGGGGGGAATCTTGTACATTTTCTTGATATTTGAAATGCTTACTAATACATGTTACTTACTAATACAAGATCTCAAAAAACATTCTGAATAGCTACTCCTAATGAAATCGGTGATTCTTTTGCGAATCGGTGAAACGTTACTTCGCAGCGCAACTTGCATTTTTCAGCAAACCTATAGGGGAGAATCTTGTGTATTTTATTGATGTTTGAAATGCTTACTAATACAAGATCTCGAAAAACATTCTGAATAGTTAGTCTTAATGAAATCGGTGATTCTTTTGAGAATCGGTGAAACCTTACTTCGCAGCGCAACTTGTGTTTTTCAACAAACCTATAGGGGAGAATCTTCTACTTAAAGATTTTTTGACATTTTAATTTCTAGCTTTGTCAATCATAGTCAGATTTGAAATCTAAAGCCAACTTTTATGTACACATAGGTTAGAGTGGGTAGTGGGGTGATACAGGGTTCCTCGATTGTGTCGAAATTATTTTGTTCTCTCCCGGACAAACACTTAATTTCACTTTATTCGAAGAAGCGCGCCATATTGGCGTGTCCTTAATCACGGCGCCTTTGTGGATAAGTTTGTTTCACGATGTCCACTCTCTAAGGTTCTTCTATATTTTAAACTTATATTAATACAGTTATTAAAATTATTTTCAGTTTACAGTTATAAAAATTGTTATTTCTTCCTTAAGGAACTAAATTAGGAGAATACATATTTCAGGAGATGCATGGCCCGAAGAACAGAAATTGTCAATTTAAGCCTAATTTTAAAGAAGATTCTTGGTAGATTTTGGTATAGGGATTGATTGGTATGGTAGATAGATTGCTATAGGGTTGATTCAAATGAACCCTATAGCATATACTGCAGCAGAAAAGATGGGTATTAATAAGCACGTTCTGAAGTTCTTAATTTAAAAATGCTGGTTTTAATATTTTTTAAAGGTCGAGGAACAAGAACGAAAAGGGAACTTTTTGTAAATTATTTTAAAAAATACCGCTTTAAAATTAAATCGTAGGGTTACAAAATTCTTTTCGCATCGACCAATGAAACATATATATTTACAACAGCATAGATTGTTAATGCACAGCCAATGACACAGCATTGAGTTTCATTGGCTATGCATCAGTTCGAATGTTAACTGGCTTTCCGATGTTAACTGGCTATCAGGGCCCGACTTCGCCTAATTGGGGCCGGGGGCAAAAACTTCTTTGGGGGCCCCCTCTACTTCAGTAATGAAGAACCGAACTTTATGGAGGTATTTAAATTTTCACTTCATTATACATATATAACAAGAAAATTGACTAGAACCTAAAATAGTTCTAAAAGTCCCCCCCCCTACAATGGTCAGACAAAATATCATTCTGTCCAATTTACCAATTTTCTGACAATTCTATGTCCATCATGTCAAATGCAGTTTTTTGATTGTCAACTTTATTATCTAACTGCTAAAAATGCATATCCTTGCTGACATAAGGGTGGATTTCAGCTAATTTTTTACAATTATGATATCTCAATTAAGCCAATCAGAAGTTTGTATTCTTGTAAACATATCGCATTTTGCGATTTGTAAAAATACAGGCTTTTGATTGGCCAAATTTGTCCCTCGTAATTGCAAAAATTTAGCTGAATTCCGCACTAGAAAGTCATGGATTTACGAAATATAGATTTTTTGTGCTCATACGATAGATTAATGAAAAAGCTAATATAAAACTGACGGATTTCACACTGTGTGTATTGTTTAAAAAAATTCATTAAAGAAGGAAACCTAAAATAAACTTTCTATTTGATTTGGGGCCCCCCTCTGATGTGGGGTCCGGGGCAATTGACCCGTATGCCCTGCCCTAATCAGGCTCTGCTGGCTATGCATTAGTTCAAATGTTAATTGGCTTTCATATGTTAACCAATGAAACAGCATAGAGCATTTACAATAGCATAGATTAATAATGTCACTTTATGTTGCAGCATAGAGGATGGTTTTGAAAAACAAATCACTAAAGCAATGATGTCTAAATCATGATCATTTTAGTTAATCAGTACTTTTATAATCTTTGCTTTGCTTTATTTTATCGACTAAATTTTTATGAGCATTGCTTCTGCAGAAAATAGATACAATCATGCCATAGAAAATGATATGAAACTGGAATTTCCGTTCTAATGAGCAATTGAAATTGAGAAATTCAATAAATAATACAGAAAAATGATATTATTCTTCAATTATATTTGAATAAACATTGCATCTGCTAAAATATATTTTCATTTTAATGTTTGCTTTGACTGTTAACTAATATATCATTCCTTTTTTTTCCCTTCTCTTTTCTAAGTAAACAAAAAAAAAACGTTACACCATTGATAAAGGTAGTTGCAGATTCGAATTAACAACAACAAAAATCCATCAAAATTTTAATAAAGTCAATTTATTATAGTACTTATTAACGATGAATAATTTAATGAGTAAATAATAAAAATATTCAGCTGTTTTGCATACTAATGACTGTTACATGAATGCTAGAATCGATGAATCAAAAGGCCAATCCCAAAAAAACGGAATCTTCCGAGTGTCAACTAAATAGCCAAGACAACATGGACGATGGAGATAAAATGTTATAATCAAGAGAATCAGCAGTATACATTTCACCTCTCTTTTTGAAATAGAGGCATTAAAGCGAAAAAGGGTGTGACAAGATCTCATATCAGTTTGATTAAGTGAAAGATGCTGCCTATCTGTGGCATTAATATCAGTGCCTTTGGCACAATCGATTAATATCCGATAGCCTTTTATAAGATGTCCATTTCAAGGGTGAGTGTCTATGCTTTAAAGAAATATAAAGAATGTCTGCTACCAGTTACTGACATTTGTTTTTTAATTTCGTTGTCTGCTTGTTCTGCGAGAAGATTCGGTGAGTACTGAACCATAAAATCTTTCAAATATGCCGCAACTAAAACAAGGTTTTACGAAGAGCTGTCACCAAAGAAAATAAAAAAGCAACAGTTTAAGTGCCTTTTTTTTTGAAGCAAAGAGATTATTTCAAACTATATATACTATCATCTCGTAATGAAGAATAATCTGGGTTTTAGAACTGAAAAATAACTTATTAAACTTATAAAGTTATTAAACTTTTTTTTTAAAAAAAATCGCCAATTTGGCGATAATTTTTCCTTTAAATGAAAATTATCACATTCACTACCTAATTCTCATATTTTGCTAACTGCTTTATGAGCCGCAGCATAGGAGAAAGTTCTTGAGTATTTCATTTTATTTTATTTTATAACCGTCGTTGAACAGCCGAACTAATTTTGTGATTGCGACTACTTATGTTCAATTCCGTAGTTTTGAATCCAATCCAGAAGACAAGGGAACTTCTGGATCAAGTATTGGGAGAAATTTGCCTTCGTGGAGGACTTTTTGATGGAACTAATCCGCATTTACGTTACATGGAGAGGAAGACCACGAGAACCTACCTCGGTTATCCTGACAGCTAAGGGACTCTAACCCATGATCCGTATACCACTGAGAATATATCACGTCAGCACTGTGGTCGGTGCAAGCTGAATGAGGATTAGTATCGACCAGTCATCGCCGGGATTCGAATCCGGTTCACATGATTGGAAGGTGAACTCCCCATCCCCTGAGCCATCGCGGTTCAGATATGTGTGTTAGCAAGACAGCACTTCATCCGGCCTACCGATACACAGGAGCCTTTTTGTCGTCTGTAGTTGTACCGAAAACTGACTGTACCCCGAGGCCCTATAGTGAATAAACATTTAAGAAAAGCTTATGTGAGCTAGAGTATTTCAAGGATTTTGTTAATAATGATTTCAAGCACATTGTCACGGGAGACCTTAACTTAATCAGAAATAAAGATTTAAGATTTCTCATGGGACTTGGGAATATGTTTAGACCAAGAAAAAAAATATCTCTTAAATGTTATTCTTGCTTCAATCAGTAAGGATTTGGTTTGTTTCATTGCAAAATGCTCAAGAAAATTTAATTGGCTTATAGAGGGATTTAGTGAATGGAAATTTTTCATTTTATATAATTTCAAATTAAATTTTTTGAACAATAATATAAAAGAAAAAACAGGGTTTTTATTTGAACTCTAATATTATTAAATCTAATAAGGAATTAAAACATAATTTTATTATTTGCGTTGTTGACAAAGCATCTGATAATTTTCGCTTTATTTATTTATTTATTATTAGAAATTTAATGAGCGAAGAATATGAAAACAATAGTACTTTTATCAAAATTAATAATTCTGAGAACGAAATCGACAATCGAATTTTAGCTTTTTCCAAGTAAATAGGTTTAAAAATCAATAGCATTAATTATCCTTATTTATTTTCAACAATTATGTTCCACAAAACACCGATTAAATTTAAATTTGTTACTGGCAGTACTGGATGCTATAATTCTGTTTTTCGTGATAGAATGTTTTTAATTATTTAAACACTATTTTAAATAAAATTAAATTATTTCAAATGATGAGCATTTTATTACAAATAACAACCAAGATGTTATTAACTATTTAAATTACAATAATATTAATACTATTCTTACATGCGATTTTGAAAATTTATTTACGAGTATACCACACAATGATTTAAGTAATAATTGTTTAGAAATTCTTGATAATTATTTGAGTAATGAGGACATTAAGGAAGATTGGATTAATTTATGTAATGTAAACATTTTTGAAAATTATCGTTTTAGTGGTAGTAGTTGTTTTTACAGACAAATTCAAGGTATCTCAATAGGAAATTGTTATTTAAGTGCATTTGCTAATATTTTCTTACATTTTTATGAACAAAACTTTTTACGACATAATTTATTAGTTGGGTTTAGATTTATTGATGATTTAATTATTTTTGGCTGAAATGATTTTGATTTAATTAAAGATATTTATCCAAAAGAACTTATTTTATGAAAACTACACTTCTCAAAAGTGAAATTGCAACACCAAGAAATAATGCACGTAGCGTCATGCAAATTTCAGGAGTGATAGTAGTGAGATAGATATGCAAATGATTAAATTTGCGCACCCATCTGATCACGTGGTACGCATATTCGGGCTATAAAGGCCAGCAACTTTCCCTTCTCATAAACGGCATCTGAGGTTTTGCGTAGCATTTGCGACTTTCGAAAAAGCGTAGAAAATGCCTCTGAGACGTCGGCGAGCTCAATACCATCAGTTAACGACCGGGGAACGTGACCGTATGAACCCATGAACTTGGTTTGTCGCTGCGTGCAATAGCAACTCGTGTTGGGCACAACGTGAGTACCATCCAACGTTGTGTCACACGATGGATTCAGGAAGGTCTACGTGCACGCCGAAGAGGAAGTGGTGCGCACAGGTGCATGTCAGAGTGCACAGACTGACGTATTCGCCAGTTGACTATTCGAGACCCTTTCTCCACGGCAAGTGCCATCCGAAACCGGTTGCCTTCAGGAGCAGGTGGATCTGTGTCCACCCAAACCATACGCAACAGATTGCATGAAGTACAGTTACGTGCACGGGTACCAGCAACGGGGGTACCGTTGACCGCTTTACACAGGGCTAGACGCCTGGCGTGGTGTCATCGTTATCGTAGCTGGACCATCCAATGGCATCGGGTATTTTTCACGGATGAATCTCGTTTCTGTCTGTGGAGAAATGACGGCCGTCGACGGGTATGGCGGCGACCCGGAGAACGCTACGAACCAACCCATTACGCTGAGCGTCACAACGGTCCTACACCGGGCATCATGGTTTGGGGTGGCATAATGTTTGATCGCAGAACGCCCCTGGTACACATTGACAGCAATTTGACAGCGGACCGCTACGTCACACAAGTTGTGTATCCCGTTGTTCTGCCCTTGTTGCAGGGCGCACCCAACACGGTATTCCAGCAAGTCAATGCCAGGCCGCATGTCGCACGGCGAACTCTTAACAGCCTGACTGGATTTGACATCCTTCCCTGGCCGACAGCCTCTCCAGATCTGAATCCCATAGAACACCTATGGGATCTCATTGGACGTGGCATGAACAGAGGACCAATGGCGCAAACCATCGATGATCTGCGCACAGCAGTGGATGTGGCTTGGCAAAGGTTACCTCAGGCAACCATCAATGGAGTCATTGATAGCATGCCTCGCCGGATTGAGGCCTGTATAGCTGCCCGAGGTGGCCACATTAGATATTGAATAAATTGCTTTATAATGATTTTATTAGTCTGTTTTTTTAATCATTTGCATATCCATCTCACTACTATCGCTCCTGAAATTTGCATGACGCTACGTGCATTATTTCTTGGTGTTGCAATTTCACTTTTGAGGAGTGATGAAAATGGCCCTAATTTTTTAGATCTTGATATTAAACCAAAAAATTTTCATCGGATTATACGTTAAAAGAAGAGATTTTAAGTTTAATGTTATTAGCTTAACACATTGTAATTCCAACTTATACTTTAAAATTTTTAAGAATATTTTGATTGGTTAAATGATTAGGTTTAAATTTATTTGCAATAATAAAGCAGATTTTCTTTCAGCTATCGAGAATTTCAAAATTACATTAGAGAATAATAATTTTCCTTTTAAATACTGTAGTTATAATATTTTAGTTCAAAGTATTTTAAAGACGTTCAAATAATTCGACCGATACTGAAGCCCGCATAAATAGGCTTATGCAGTGAGATTTAGGATTTTTTGTTTCTGAAGCATATAAATACCAGCACTTTCTTAAAATTTTTACTAATTGAATATTTTTTGCTTTATTTTTCAAAATTTTCAAAAAGGGCACTTGATATATTTCTACAGTTTTCTTAATGGTTTGACAATTTATTTTGATTTGGTTATTCTAACTGTAACTATATCTTTATTTATTTTTCTTATATGTGGGCGTTTAAGTCTTACTCTGTGTACTTTTAAATTGTGTTTGTATGTCATTTATTTTTCGTCGCATATACATTTCAATTTTTCTAATTCCCTTTTCTTATTTGTTTATCCATT
Organism: Parasteatoda tepidariorum; assembly: GCF_982258835.1. NCBI lineage: Eukaryota > Metazoa > Arthropoda > Arachnida > Araneae > Theridiidae > Parasteatoda > Parasteatoda tepidariorum. Next base: position 90,574,215 of record NC_141763.1, on the reverse strand, counting down.
ATGGGGCCTCGGGGCACGGTCAGTTTTCGGTATTAGTATTGATGATTACATATTACTGTGAAACCTCCAGGAAAGACCACCTCTGTGTGGTGACCATCGACCACCTTTATTTAAGACCCATTTTGGGAGACAAGGAATTTTCTCCATAGATTTTGTGAAGAAGAAAACCTTTAGAAAAGACCATCTTTCCCAGAGACCGGGCAAGCATCTGAACCAAATGCGGAAAAGGTCGGGGGAAAAAAGGAAACACGAAAAAATATCGAAACAAAAAATATTAGCAAAACAAATACACCGAAGAGCCATTACATCATGACCACCCTCCATCTGTAGCAATGGGCTCGCCCAGTTTTCCATGGTTTCTCGCCCAGGAACAATGGGCACATTAGGATCCATAATCCTCATAGAACAATCCCTGACGCCTGTAAGTTACTTGAACATAGTTGCAGACCAGGTTCACCCATTCATGGCAACAGTTCTTCCTGCGGGGGATGGTGTTTACCAACAGGATAATGCACCATGTCAAAAGGATCGAATCGTCATGGATTGGTTCGAGGAACATTCCAGTGGCTTTCAATTCATGTCTTGGCCGCCAAATTCACTTGACCTTAATCCAATAGAGCATTTGTGGTCCTACTTGGAAAACCAAATTCGTGCTGCCACGCTACCCCCTCGCAATGTGAGGGAATTGCAGGACCAGTAGGTGAGCGCTTGGTACCAGATACCTCAGACTACCTATCAGCACCTTGTGGAATCAATGCCACGGCGGGTGCTAGCAGTTTTGAGGGCTAAAAGTGGTCCTACATTGTTATTAGCAGGGTGGTCATAATGTAATGGCTCTCCAGTGTAAGTAAATTAAAATGTATTCAAAATATTTGTACAAGGCTCTTATTTAGACGATCGTTCTCTTCAAAGTCATGTTGCAGTCAAAGTGCATTAAAGACAATGCTATCAAGGATTTATTTTTAGAGTTGAAAGTTAAATTAGAAAAATAAAATCATTTTAGAAATAAAAACTAAGCATTTTAAATACACAAATCTCTTCTCATGTTTTAAATCTAACTAATTTTTACGATTTAAATTTAAATTCAAACTTTAAAAAAAAAAAACATAATTGTGTATTTTTTTAAAAATAGTTCTATCTTTCATAAATGGTAAATTTGTTTTTTTACTCATTATTATATCAGTAAGGATATTTTTATAGACCTTAAATTTTATTCCTCTATCCGATTTTCATGAAACCAAAACAAGTGGCATTTCCGCACTGTGAAAATTACACTGAATAAAATTAAAATCGATGGCGAAAAATCGTATACCTTCAATAACATTTTGAAGGAAATGGAAGTAACCCCTCTAAGAAAGACCAACCGCCATTAATGACTATTATAGGGGAGAGTGGGGTCAATTGTAACAGGGTACGATTGTAACAGAGCAAAAATTTCGAGTGTCGGGTTCTAGATTTGGTTCCTAGGTGGCGCACAAGGTGTATTTAATAAATCTACATGTACACCCCAGCTGGCAACCATTTTTATGCACTTTTGAAAGAGTTACATTACAAAAGATATTTTCACGCTACGTAAGTACTTTTTTTGGTATTAGAATATTATATTGTAACAAAGTAATTTTGTTTAAACAAATAAAAAATTATTAACCGAATATGTAAGTGGACACCTTAATTAACATGCCAAAAAAAAAAGATAAGTTTTGTTAATTAACTAGCATTGTTTTTAACAAATGAAGCTGAAATGGCATCTTAGGGACGATTGTAACAATAAGTAAAGGGACGATTGTAACAGCTGAAAATAAATAGTCTTATATTTACAAACCACTACTTAACTCTTTAAGAACCACCAATAGTTTCCTATATCATTTATATTATGTTGCATGTGCATTATTTTATTTGTCACCTTTCACAGCATAAATTAAAATTTTTAACCCCTTAAAGTTAAAAGTTTAACACTTTAGGTCTCTGCTCATTATTTATTTTACTCCGAAAATATCCCTACTATTTTGATCAATGAAAAAATATATCACAACTATGATAATATGTATAGTTAACTATGTTTTAGTTGAATTTATAAACTGTTGCAATTGACCCCGTAAGTGGGAACAATTGTAACAAGTGCACGACTGTCAAAAATTTTTAATAACTAACATAATAACATTTAAAATAAGGTATTTATTTTTTTTTTCTAGTAGAGGATGGTCTACTTTACTCGTCTGTCAATTAATACTAATAATATATCGAATTTTTTGTTACTTAAAAATAGTTAAGTAAAAAATGTTACAATTGACCCCACTCTCCCCTACTGTGGAACAGAGAGTGGTCGCTCCCTAGAAATTTCACAGTACCTTTAAACTCAAATATTCAATATATGAGCATTTAAATTAATGATATAAAATGTGGAAAGGTTGTTTTATCATCTGTATTTAGAGTGGTTTTTGTTTGAATAAAAAAAATATTTACAATTCAAAAACCATTAATTTGGAGAATTTATCCAAATATTTTCAATACTACCCATTGGCAATGGAAAGAAAAAAAAAACGAAAACTCATGTTACGATACCATCACTTCAATACTAATTGAGATAGAGTTGAACATTGGTAGTCGTAAACTCTAAACTGGGTCTGCTGTTCGACGACGAATATAAAAATTTTTTATGAATATTTAATAATTATATATTACTGATTCCTTAATTATGTTGCTGATTAAAGTATCTGATTTTTAATAAGCATTAAGAAAACAGTGCTGAAAAAATGTTTCTAGTGGTAGTGGATCTAGTGGATCACCTGCTATATATATTTGTGAAAAGTTGAGCTAATCTTGAGAGCAACGTTTTAAATGAGTAGTATTCCTCTCCACTCAAAACGCTTAATAAGTATTTAATCTAATAAATATACCACAAAATATTTTCAAAATATCAAATTGCTGCACTGTTAGAAATTTCTCGGAAAAATAGTTACGTAACAATTAACTTAATTGTTATTTTACCATATTTAAGCAAAGCAGTCAAATGACCGTAAATAAAATGTTATTTATTGAAGTGAAAATATTAATTAAACTACTTTGTATTTTATAGATTAATAATAAAGACATTCCAAAGTTAAAACAACAACAATAAAAAATAAATAAAAATCTTTTAAACCCCAATTGCTTTTTAAGGTTTATATATTTAATTTAAAATTGTGGCTAGTTAATTACTCAAAATTAAAATATTAAAAAATAATTAAATAAATAAAGTAAGAAATTCAAAATTTTGTCAGTATTATTTGAGAAAAAAAAATCAATTTTAAATTAATAAAATTTAATTAGCGAAGTAAAATTTATAGTTACTTTTTCTTGATTTAATTAATAATATAAATTCTGTAAATATTTACTACTCAAATTTTCCAATTTTTTTTGTTATCTGTACATCATTTTTTAAGGAGGAAATAATTAATAGTTATAAGTATTAATATTTTTATTCTTATCAAATTAGTGCGAAGTTAAAGCCAAACTAATTAGTATTGTTATAATTAGTTAATTGTAACATGATTCACTTTTTAAGAGCTTTGCATTTTCCTATCCAAAATAATTATTGAAAAACTCATTAAATTACGTAAAGAATGTTTCATAAAATTTCAATGAAATTAAAATTATTTTCACTGAACGTATTTTCCTTTAACGAAAGAAAATTCGTTCGATTTAAATTAAAATTGCTTTTGCTTCTATCTAAAATAGTATGATTAAATCTTTCAATTTTGGTTTTGCCTACCTTCAGCAATTACCAAAACTCAAAACCCTTTATAATTGTCAGAAACAAATTAAGAAAAATCTATTTACAAAAAAACAAAATCACTCCCCAACTTTTGCACCATTTGATCTAATTTTACTTTATACGTGATAGATCTTAGATTCGAAATTTGCTTTTTATTCATCTTCACATCTGGACTGATTCCCATGAATACTGTATCTAAAACCCGAAACAGAAATAAAAATAGATATTTCAATTTTGATTATTTGCCATATTCCAGGAAAACTCGATATTAATATTTTTTAAAAACAATCCTTAAAACTGAATGATGGTGTTTTAAATTACAATTGCTATATTTTTTACCGTTTTATGCATCGCTTGCTTAATAACCTTATTTGCCAAAGGTATTGCCTTTTAATTACATGCAATGGAAATTTAATCCAACCTATAAGATAGCTATGAAATAGGCTACGATTATTATTTGTTCGCTAGAATTAAATTCAAATGGCATTTTTGATAATACAATAAAAAAAATTAAAGCGAAAAGCTGAGAATTTGCATCAACAAATAGTCATATTATTATGTTTTTATATGCTTTTGAAGAATCGTTTTCAATTTATTTCTTAAAATAATCTTCTCTGAACAAACAAATTTTTGATGAGATATTATATGGAACAAAAAAATGTATATTGGTAAGTAATCATTAACTTAATGCGAGCATTGAATTAATTAAAAAAACAAAGAACAAAAAGTCAGACAATCGCTCTAATTTCAGACTGTTTACACATTACATTTAAAGTTCGCCAAACAATACGGGCACTATTTGCATAAAAGGTTTCCATATCCTTGTTTTGTTTAAATCCGTCTGTAATTTTTTTTTTCGAAATGCGCATCTTAATTACAATTGCATCTTTATAAATAAAGCCAATTTGAAATCCGAAGTTTCGGTAATTCGTTATTTATTTAGCAACGAATTTTTACCAGATTTATTATTTAAATATATTTTATTGTTGCATTCAAGTCTAAATAATAACTTATTTCTTATTGTTGAAAGGGTTGCAATTTTATTTTATGGGAACGCTGTTCTTAGAATTATGCATGTTTATTATTGAAGAATTTAAACTCATCTGAGATGAGAAATTAGAAAATTTATTGTTAAAAGAAGGTTTCGGTTTTTATATGCTTACTCAAATCCTAACAATATTTGGCTGGACTCTATGAAAAAATTAATATAAATTCTATATTATTTCTAAAACAGGATATAGATTAGTCGGTTAAATAAATGTTTAGTTTTTATGACAATATTTCACCCTCGCAATTTATGCTTCTTACAATTATTTCAGTCATTTTTGCTTTTTGATAATATGCACTGTAAAAAATTCTCGCTCCTTATAAAGATTTTCTCTGTATATTTGACGGTTTAACGCTATTTTGTTAACAAAACGATTTTTCTCTGTTTTTCACCCCGATCATAAACAGATTAAAACTGTCAGTTCAAATTCTAGGCTTCTGCCATTCATTTATTGTTACCATGTGGTAATTTTACCTCTTTCAAATCATTTTACGATTATTTTCTGCGCAACGAAAACCTGAGCAATAAGTTGGGAAGTAATCAAAGATCATAAGCGCAAAGAAATCTATATGAAATTTCAGCACTCTAAGGCTTGAGCATAAAAAAACAATGCATTCATTTTTTGCGAAGCTTGACTAAATTGCAAAACTCTTACCCAAATGAGTTCAGCGCCACGCTACGGTAAAAAGTTTCACTGCTAGTTAGATTGATGAGTTTACCATTTTCTTTTTCTATTTTTAACTAACTTTATGAAGTTAGTTAAAATTGTTCGGTTATTTTTTTTTAATTTTAGCTCTATAAAATGCTTCGATGTTAATTCTTCAAAAAAAAAAAAAACGTGATAAAATGAACATAAAATTTTATTTTATAAAGTGGATTACGATTTAATTTAGCGATTTTAATTTCTTATTTTCTAGTTCTTAAAATTATTTTTGTGATGAATAAAATACATATTATGTAGGAGACATACACAGTTTTTCCTCATCTTCAATCATAACAATACAAAATGGCAAAAAATATTTTTTCCGAGATCGGTTGTTCTAAAAATTCGAAACAGTTCCTCAGTATAAACTATTTAATTACTTCAAAACTAATTCGAAACTATACAAAGTGAGGCGAGTTACTCATTTACAGACATACGAAATCATGTCTGCAAAAAAAAAAAAAAAAAAAAAAAAGAATAAATAAATAAATAAAAATTTAAAAAAAAATCATGATTTCCTTTTTTTAGTTAGTATCTACTAAACTGAATTCCGTGGCACAAAAAAGAAATCTTCGACTTGGACCCAAAATTAATCACATCAATAACGTTTTGATATCAGAATGTTCTTTTGTGTTTTGAAATCATCTTCATTTCTCTAGAAAAGTGTAAAAAATTTTATTGTTCTATTTAACATAGTTCATGAATTATGACAGTGAAAACCATGCAAGGCGAAAATTTTTTGAATTGGTGGTGATGAAGGCAGTAACTTTTTTTTCAATAGAGATAATAAAAAAAAACTTCCACAAATTAAACGCTCAACTTTGTGCTGTTTAATCAGTCTTACAATAGAAATTTTTATGTATAGTTTTGAAAAATTAAGGCAAATTTCTGCAGTATGTAATTACAATTGATAATATTTCTTTTAACTTCAAGTAAGATTCGCCTATGTTACAAACCAAACTGTATTCAATTCACTGTTGAATTTTTGGAAGTTTTCTTTTTCATAAAACAATGTGAAAAGGGATTTTTGAAGATGAGCTAATCGGTGTCAGGTCTCTCAACTTCTGATAAAACTGGCTCTTTAGTATTCGGAATGTTAGTGTTTGAAAAAAGGGCTTTTCAATGACCAGGATTGGGATTAGGTTTGTTAAATAAGATATAAGAATTGTTTCATGTTATTTAAAAAGGTGAAAGAAAGCTGTAATATTGGCTAATTTTATTTGTTTCATAAAAAAAAGAGATAGAAAATTAAATTTCGTAAATATGCCGAATGGCCAGGAAACTCTTTGGGAGGTCACAGTGACCTCCCATCATGGCTCACCTGATTATCCTTGATGGTTAAAAGTGAACAGTTCATATAGACAGAGTGAGTGAGCTATATTTTTGTATTAGTTATCGATTTATGCAGGTTTAATAATAATTAAGAGTTATACGACGTTTTATCTGCCAAAATTGGCAAACTATGCTCCTGCCTTTTTTATGGTTTCTTATATATTTTACAGGACTAGGATAGCATGGTTGGCCTCGTATTTGTGAGAACGCTAGTTTGAATTCCACGGGCTGAAGAATCCCCGTGTATTAAATAGTGCTTAGTGCACGTTACAGCTGTCAGAGTTACAAAATCCTCCAATTACTCATTGCAAATCAATACCTATTGGGGTATGCTGAATTTGAGATTGATCGTTCTCTGTTTCAGGTCAAAATTATGATCTGTGGATGAATGAATGGAATATGATTGGGTCCTCCCTGTAAAATGGGCTGTGATTTGTGTATGGCTGAAGTCGTATTCTTGGCCATAGATGGCGCCACTAAAAAAAACAAGAAACGCTCCCTCTGCCTTAACAATTCACTTGATTTCAAGCAGACTTGCTGAGCTTGGCAAGTGGCATAAGTAACAACAACATTTTACGAGTTTATCGAATAAAGGACTTAGAATTGAGATTCAGAATTGGATATATAAGAAAATTCAATGAATTATTTGTTTTAACTGTAATTTCCAAGTGCAATTGAATTTCATATAAATCAAATTGTAATGAATAAAAGTAGAATGAAATGCATGTGAATCGAAGGTTTCGTAGGGTGCATGTGATGCACATTTTTAAGTATTTCGTTTTAAAAAAGAATACCACCATTCTTACAAAGTTAGACTAAATTCATAGGTAAAAGTGAGGGCGCAAGCCCAAATCGCGAGACAATCCAAATGGAACTGCAAAAGCAGATATGGAAGTTATCGTGAGCAGCTAAATACGAGGTGAGACTTCCTACACTAAAATACTTCTAAAATCAAAATTAGAAATTGATTTAAAACATAGTTGCCCAAGAGATATATGAATAATTTTATGTTGAAGAAAGCCATAGATGACTATATCTTTCTCCCTAATTTAGAATGCCATAATTTGATTCTTGTTTGTCCCTTAAGAAGGCATGGACAAACGTTATCGAACCATTTTTTTTATGCTATTGATAACCATTATTCCAGAGTCATTTAGTTCGTTCTAACAATTATACAATTCAATCGCAAAATAAAGAATGCAAAAAAAAAAGTATACAGTAAAATGTATCTACAATTTTTTGTAACTAAATAGAGAATAAAGGGCTTTAAAACACATTTTGGAAGAAAAAAATTATAACAGAATTCTGAATAATGATAGTGTTAATTTCTTTTTTAAGGGCATAATTTCTCAATTTATTCATTGCCGTTTATAGAACAATACACTTAAAACTTTTTTTTTTATTTCAGCACACATTGTTCAACAATTCAAAACAATCTTGAAGTATTTCTCACCACTCTCTTAATTATTCAAAACAGAATTATATCAATTATGTAGATTGAGTTATTGTTCCACATGATGAATTGCCGAATCATTTTTTGTCATTAGAACCTAAGAAAGTGATAACAGCTCTGTAACTAAATTACACTCTTGAAGGCCACTAAATACGTTCGTAAACATTCCGTGACAGTGTGAAAATCGTCGTGTAACTAAACTTTTTTCCCTACATTTCTAAAATCGTTTGCATCAACAAGCAATAAAGAGTGTTGAGTTGTTTCATTACATACACGGATCAGTGATTCTATTGTTTTTTAATCGTGCTTGTTTCGCGATATTTTATTTATTTATTTAATTTTATTTTTTTATCATTGTTATTCTTGATTGTAAAATGACAGAATTTAATTTTCTTCTACCAATATGGAAAAGAAAACGATTACTTTGAAACTAAACGATGAAAACGATTTTTTTTTTCTAAGTGAAAGAAATTTGTTGGTATGCTACTCTCAAACTTAAGCGTGAATCACGATTAATATATCAGCCATTTTTTTACTCAGACCCGAAAGTTGTTTCTTTACATTTGATTGATTCAGAGATTGTTTTCAAAACGAATACATTTTTATTTATTCCGTATTTATCGCTATTTAGAGTTGGCGTGACCAATTGCTATGAGGCACGTAATTACAGAACTGTTTAGGAAAATGTAAAAAATGGCGACGACTGTTATAAACACCCTTCGTTCTTTTATACATTTGAACTCAATTATAAGATTACGAAAACGGGGAAAAAGTTTCAACAATTGTTTTATTGAATTTATGGAATTAATTCGTGGTACAACCCGAGACAATTATTTAAATATTTTCTTAATTCTTAATTTTATCAGCCTATTGTTAGGTTAAATTAGAACAAATCATAGTTTATGTTGATAATTACCCAATTAAGTTTCGCGATAAATTATTATTATAGTAATTTTTTACTTGAACTGAAAGACCTGCATCCGTATTATTGGCGTGAACTTTTACAAAAACCTTTTTACATCATTTTAGAGTTCAGATAAAATGCGCGTAGAATAACTCAATTTGAAAAGTATTAATTTACGGAATATTTTTATTGGAATTTATATTTTTATGGCATTTTGAATAGTATTCTATCCATTGCATTTTGTAAACCATTTTTTTTGTCTTAAAAGGGAAAAAATCGTTTGCAAATAAAATATTAAATAAATTCATTGCTGATTTGTTTTTTAGAAAAAAAGAAGCACGTTCCCTACTCGCTTCGTTCACCAATCCGAGTGATTAACCCCAATCACTTTTACTTTAAACCACCAACTAATTTTTTCAATTAATTAAACGTTGATGGAATACAGTTCTACTAAAATTTATTTCAAAAGTAAATGAAAATAATAAAAAACATGTCACTTTTCAGCAATAGTAAAACGATGACTAAAAATCTTCGTCATGAAATCTTGCATAATATTATGTTGTGCCATTATTGTTTAATATAGGCGATTACTTTAATAAATGAACAAAACTTTCAATTTAAGCATTTCATTTAATAACTCTATAATCCAAGTAGGAAAGAAATATTGTTAAATAAGAGCTAAATAAATAATTTACCGATAAACATCATTATAACTTTTATTCATTTCAAGCTGATGGCAAACAAAGATATTACGATCTTTTGTAGCAATTTCGATCCTATCATATTATTTTTTTGGCCAATAAGAATGCACAGATGATAATGAGATTTGGTTTTTAACCATTTCCTTTTTCTATTTTACAGAAAGAAAAAACACAACACCACGGTGAGTTTTTTTTTTCTTAAATTCTGTACGCAGCTTCAAATTAGTGTTTAAGAAAATAGACTAATTTAAAAATTCGCTTTTAAGAGATTAGACACAGTTCGAAACTGTTATTGTACGTGTTATAGAAAATGGATATAACGTGAAATGAGTGTTTAAAAAAATGGACATAATTCAAAATGCATAAGTTAAAAAATGGACAAAATTCGAAAGGCATGTTTAAGAAAATGGACACATTTCGAATAACATGTTTAAGAAAATGGATACAATTTTAAATACTTGTTTAAGAAAATGTTCACAACTCAAAATGCGTGTTTAAGGAAATGGACACAATTCAAAATGAGTGTTTAGGAAAATGTAAACAATTCGAAATGCATGTTTAAGAAAAAGGGCACAGTTCGAAATGCTTGTTTACGAAAAAGGACACAATTCGAAATGCAAAAAATGTAAAAAATGGACACTGCTCGAATTTTAAAAAAATCGACGTAATATTTGATTCCATTCTTTTTCCAAAAAAACAAATTAATATAAATAAATTTGTAATGAGATGTTATCCATGTATCGTATTTACTTAGTACATTTTTTAGAATCAGTCTTTTAAGAAAAAGAATATTTAAAGTCACTAGTTCTTTCTACAGAGTTGCTACGGGTCCTATAGATTCATAATTGTACGAATTTAGAATTTTTTAAAACCACTTTATCATTTTGTGTTTCTATTCTTTTTCCAAAAAACAAATTAATATAAATAAATTTGTAATGAGATGTTATCCATGTATCTTATTTACTTAGTACATTTTTTAGAGTCAGTCTTTTAAGAAAAAGAATATTTAAAGTCACTAGTTCTTTCTACAGAGTTGCTACGGGTCCTATAGATTCATAATTGTACGAATTTAGACTTTTTTAAAACCACTTTATTATTTTGTGTTTCCATTCTTTTTCCAAAAAACAAATTAATATAAATAAATTTGTAATGAGATGTTATCCATGTATCTTATTTACTTAGTACATTTTTTAGAGTCAGTCTTTTAAGAAAAAGAATATTTAAAGTCACTAGTTCTTTCTACAGAGTTGCTACGGGTCCTATAGATTCATAATTGTACGAATTTAGACTTTTTTAAAACCACTTTATCATTTTGTGTATTGAATATCTGAGAAGTGATACCTGTAATATACTGAAGTCTGGGACTTTGTTCCTAATGATTATGTTCAGTGTTTAAAAATGTAAGGAAAAGTTATAGCTCGGAATTCTTGGCTTAGTTGTTAAATTTGGATTGGACATTGAAAGACTGTAATTCCTTTTCTTACACACACTTTTCGACTTGAGTCCATTTTCTTAACTATGCATTTCAAGCTGTGTCCTAAATTAAAAGCTTAGCATCGAGAGGTATTTTTCATTAAAAATAACTAAATAAATATATAAGCCGAACAAAAAGGCATTTAATTCAATTTTCACCAGACACCATTCGTAAATGTTTTCAATTCCATCCTTTAACGGTAGCATTTCTCGAAATATTTACTAATAATTAGTTTATTTGTATCAGTAATTGAGATTATTATGCAACTCCAGTTTTTTCAGATTGAAGAATTTGTTTATAATTTGTAGATATTTGCTCATTAATTTTACGCGTTTACACAGCCTTCTGTCCAAATTTGCAATCTCAACTGTCTGCAGTTTATAATTAAAGCGTTTTTATTTATCCTTATTACCTACTATTTGTCTGTGTGTTCAACAGTTATTTTTGGATTTTCCAATATATGCTTATGGAATAGATATGCATTATTTTTTAAATTTTTTTTTATAACTGTCGTTGAACAGTCGACCCAACTTTGCGTTTACGACTACCAATGTTCTACTCCGTAGCCTTGTAACTTTGAACCCAATCCAGAAGACAAGAGAACTCCTGGATCAAGCGCTAGAAAAAAATAGTCTTGGTGGAGGATTTTTTGATGGAACTATACCGCATCTGCATTACATGGAGAAGAAAACATGTAGAAAAAACCTCCTTTGGTTAGCCTGATGGCAAGGGGACTATTACCCATGCTCAGTCTATCAATGCGGATAGTTTAAGTCAGCACTGTGGTTGATGCCAGTCGGGAGCAGAATTTGAATCAAATAGTCAACGCTGGCATCGACCATAGGTCACCTCTTGGGAGGTGAGCACTCTATCCCCTAAGCCACCGTGACTTTCCCCTTTTTTTTTGAAGGAAATTGGAGTGATTTGAGAGGAAGAATTTAATTTCTTTTATACGAGAAAGTGAGAAATGGTTTCCGTTGTGTTTTTTTCCCTGAATTTACTGAGACCCAAAAAATTAACACATTCGACCTTGTAGTTTAAAAGTTATAAGAAAAGCAACATGAACTGTTAGATCAGAAAAAGTATTTCGCATGTTCAGATAGTTTTTGGATAGCAATGTAAGGTATATACATAACTACATGTCAAAAGAAGTACTTTTTATTCATAAAAACTCTTGTAACTTTTGAAGTGTGTATTCTATTCACTTGTTTATAGTTTCCTATCATTCAGCATAAAAGTACACATAGGCTACAATACCTCACTTATTCAGATAGCAATATCAGATTCTTAAATAGGAGCAAATACAAAGTTGTACTCTTTGTTATATAAAACGCTTTTGACTTTTAAACTATTAGTAACATCGTCTAGGGATTTTGGTACCATTAATTTCAGCATGAACAATTTCATCAAAAAAAGTACTTAACATGTATATACCTTTGTATATAGCTCTTGGATAGCAATGTATGTTATATACATAACTACATGTCAAAAAAAGTACTTTTTATTTATAAAAACTCTTGTAACTTTTGAAGTGTGTATTCTATTCACTTGTTTATAGTTTCCTATCATTCAGCATAAAAGTACACATAGGCTACAATACCTTACTTATTCAGATAGCAATATCCGATGCCTAAATAGGCACAAATACAAGGCTGTACTGTTTGTATATAAAACGCTTTTGTTTTCTTAACTTTAGTAACATCGTCTAGAGATTTTGGTACCATTAAATTCAACTTAAACAATTTCATCGCAAAATGTACCTTACATGTTCAGATAGTTCTTGGATAGCAATATAAAGTGCATAAATAAGTACGTGTATAAACAAGTACGCGTTAAAAGAAGTAAATTTTATTCGTAAAAACTCTTCTAACTTTTGAATTATGTATTCTATTCCCTTGTTTATAGTCTCCTACCGTCCAGCATAAAAATATACATAGGATACAATGTCTCACTTATTAAGATAGCTATATCAGATGCTTAAATATTCACAAATACTCTTTGTATATAAAACACGTATATCTTCTAAAACACTTGTACGATCGTTTCAAAATTGATCTCATTGAATTCAGAGGATAAAAATACACCGGTTTTACTTGTCGTTTTCACTTGTCTATTTATAAAAAATTAAATCCCCCCCTTTTCAAACACCCCCATTTCTTTCAATAAATGGGAAGCTTACAGAGGAGAAAAAAGGAGATTTTTAAATGCGCACATAGCAAAGCTTTTCTCAATAAATACTCTTGGGATAAATATAATTTTTTCCTATAATCAATGAATTAATTACTCTTGGAATAACTATAATTTTTTCGGAGAAGCACCATATTTTCTAAATAATTAATGAATTAATTACTCTTGGAATAATTATAATTTTTTCGGAGAAGCACCATATTTTCCTATAATTAATGAATTAATTACTCTTGGAATAACTATAATTTTTTCGGAGAAGCACCATATTTCCTAAATAATTAATGAATTAATTACTCTTGGAATAATTATAATTTTTTCGGAGGAGCACCATATTTTCTAAATAATTAATGAATTAATTACTCTTGGAATAATTATAATTTTGTCGGAGAAGCACCATATTTTCCTATACTTAATGAATTAATTACTCTTGTAATAATTTTAATTTTTTCTGAGAAGCACCATATTTTCCTATAATTAATGAATTAATTACTCTTGTAATAATTACAATTTTTTCGGAGAAGCACCATATTTTCTTATGCTTAATGAATTAATTACTCCTGGAATAATTTTAATTTTTTCGGAGAAGCGCCATATTTTCCTATAATTAATGAATTAATTAATCTCGGAATAATTAAATTCAGAAAAAGTAATACAAATATGGAATTCATTTTAGCCCTCAAAAGTTGTAGGACAAAATCAAAATTAGGACATTGTTTTACCGAACAATTACCAGTGGTAGCATTTTTAATGATAACCCACAATTAGTACCCATGTTTGCATAAATTACTAAAAAAAAAAAAAAAAAAAAAAAAAATAAAAATAAAAAAAAAACGTAGTACATTTTAACAAAAGTTTCCTGTTAGGAAGTTTAGTTATTTGAGGGCCTAATAAAGAACTTAGTATCTAATTTATCTTGAAAATCGTCCTTTCCAGTATATTTCGAATAATTTCTGAATATCTGTCTGTCATAGTTGAATAAAATGAAATTAAAGGTCTTAGGAAAGGTCGCCAAAGATAGATCGAGAGCTTGACTCTACTTCGAATTGGCGAAATTTTATAGCGTTGAAGGATTATAATGATGTATGTTTTTGAAAAACGCGTTCGAGAATGATTACAGCATTTTTTGTTCAAAAATTAACTCTAGAAATTGAGAGTAAGTGTTCTGAAGCTCATGGAACCCATGTCATTCCCATGTCAATATTTTTGATGACTTTCCATTGAAGAATCAGCATAATCTTGATGGTAAGCATCAATAATTCCATCATGAACCATTATATTTTTGATAGTAACCGACATAAGTAACCCTCACCCCGATGTAGGAATTCGAACTGATTTATGATGGTTCAACATACAAACAGCAATTTGTTTTGATGGTTTGTTAAATGTGAACCATCAGAAATTTCCATTATAATTTCTTAGAAATGAAACGTTGGAACAATCTTGAACCATCATTGCCTCAATGTAGGAATTCGTACTGATTTATGATGATCCGAAATTGAAAAAAAATTTTTTTTGCTAATATATTCCGGAGAACCAACAAGAATTTCCCTTAAACCATCATGGAAATGCATAGTTGGAACCATCACAGACCACCACGAATTTCCATCATATTATCTAAGAAATCGAATGTTGGAACGATTATGAATAACCATCACCCCAATGTAGGAATTCGGTCTGATTTATGATGATCCAGCATTAAAAAAGACCAAATTGTTTTGATGGTATATTCCTGAGAACCAACAAGAATTCCCACTAACCCATCAATGAAATGTATAGTTGGAACCACCATGGACCATCATGGATTGTTGGTCCACGAGAATCAAACTTCTCTTGATGGTTAACCATCATAGTATTAAAGTAGCATTCACCATCGTGGAATGATGGAAGTTTGTTGCATTATCAAACGCCATGAACTCATAATGAAAAATGTTGGATGATGGGGGCCATCAAATGATGTTGGACCATCGTGAATTCCACTGAAACCAACCTAAACCATCAAAATGTGTTGATGGGACCATCAAGAATTTTAACTTGAGTTAAAAATACGAACCGTTTGAATAAAGTATGTAAAAAGAAATTAAAGGAGTTATTCTAGTTTACATTCGAAAACAATTGTGAGATTTTAAAGGAATTATAAACTCAATATTGCTTATATTAAACGCTAAACATATATCTTTAATGCTTATTGGAGAGAAATGACAGCATTTAAAAACATATTTACAAAATCAAATGAAAAACATTTAATCTAAATGCATTTTTATTTAACTTTTAGAGCAAAACTATTTCTTATTCAAAGTTCGTTAAAGGAAAAGTACTAAAAATGTCGTATAACTTAAATAAAAGTAACTACTCAAACTGTAGTCAATGTATGAACACAATTATTTACACTAAAACCAAAATGCACAAAACTGTCAAGCATGTAAAAATATAAACCGTTGGAATAGAGTACGCAAAATAAAATTATGTTTTATTAGTTTTATTTGTAAAATAAAATTATCTTTTATTAATTTTATTTGTAAAGCAAAATTATGTTTTATTACTCAACATTAGTGTGATATTATAATTTAAATCAATAATTTTTCTGTAATCTTGAAATTAAAATATTACACGTACCATAAAAGAAATGCAATTTATTAAAAAAATGAAAAAAAAGAGCAATTTTTTAAAATAATTTTTTTTTCTTTCTAGGATTAAAATTCAAAGTTTTAAATTAAACAAACGATCTTGTTAAGAATGACCAAACTTGTGGACGAGTACATTCCAGAAAATGGGCGCGTGACCCATGTCTTAATTATTTTATTTTATAACCGTCGTTGAACAGCAGACCCAATTTTTGGGTTTACGACTACCAATGTTCAACTCTGTAGCTTTGTAATTTTGAACCCAATCCAGAAGACAAGGGAACTCCTGAATCAAGTATTGAAGGAAATTTGCCTTCGTGGAGGAAGGACTTTTTGGTGAAACTAACCCGCATTTGCATTACACGGAGAGGAAGGCCACGAGAACCTCCCACAGTTAGCCTGACTGCAAGGGGACTTTAACCCACGATCCGTCTACCACTGAGGATATTTCACGTCAGCACTGTGGTCGGTGCAAGCCGGATGCGGAATTCGCATCTACCAGCCATCGCTAGAATTCGAACCCGGTTCACATCAATTTAAGGCGAACGCTCTATCCCCTGAGCCATCACGGCTCAAAACTAAGTGGGATGATGGGAAATGGGATAGTGGATGTAATAATCTTAATTTTTGCTCAGCTATGAAAAAAAAAATTATTATTATTTTTTAATTACGTCTCAACTGCGAAAAAATTTGCCTTTTGGCAAATAATTGGGGGGGGGGAGCACATGCCCCTCAATACTCCTTTGACGCTACGCCTACTGCGATTAACAAACAAGTTTTAAAATCATCATTTTTTAATGTTTAGTCGCGCTACTGCCATTGACCTTTAATTTCCATCGATACCAGAAATAACACGTTTCTCTTCGAAAAACAGTGAACGCTCTTATATACTGGGGCTGGGCAAAATAATGGAACACTTCTATACTAACACATTTTTTTTTTTTTTTATCTTTCTCAAAAAATACTTAGAGAGTCATTTTATAAATTTAGATGTCCTTGGGCAATGCGATTTCTTATACTTATTAATGAAATTAAAAGTTTTTGGTGGTTTGGGGGGACCAAGAACTGATAACAAACGGAAAATAGTGTTTTCGTACACCTAGTGCCAAAATCTGTAGCAATAAATTTGTAACGAGTGGTAATTATTGCGGTTTGCATATGCGACAATTACACAAAATTTCATAGACCTAGCTGAAATATTAATGGAAATATGGACATTTTTATAAAAAAAGTAGTTTTTATTTGTCTTGCGTTAACCTTGAAAATGTTCGATAAAATAAACAAAATTTTAGGAGCAGTTTAAAATAAATTACAAAATTATAGCTGAAAAATTTGTTTATAATGGCGCAAGATAGAAGTAATTAAATTAATTCTTTTATACTGCACGGAAAAAAAAATTTTTTTTTTCTCTTCATAATTTTGCATTGAATCGTATTCTACAAATTTCATTTTGTACTATTAAGCAAGGTTTAATAAAAATGGCACGGGCTTTGTTGGGGTCATCCCCCATAAAAGTATATTTTCCTTTGTATGTTTTCGTTCCTTATGTAATCACATTTTGCAGGGCCGAATTACCCATTAAGGCCAGACTAAGCCATGGCCTGGGGCCCCCAATGATTAGCGGCCCCCTTAAAAAAAATTTCTTTTCTATTAAATTTTAAAAAATTAAGAAAAACAATGATTTTTTTAGAAAAAAATCAATTTCAAATATATATTAATAAAATACGATAATTATTTTAGTTCTAATTTAACAAAATAAAGTAAAATTTAATTTATTATTATTTATTTTTATTTTAAATTTGTCTTTCTTGAATGAAAAGATATATAAATACTTTTATATTTGAATAAATGAAAAATATACGAGAAAAAAAAATTAATTTAAGGGCCCCAAAAATTTGAATGGCCTAGGGCCCCACGTACGCTTGATCCGGCCCTGACATTTTGGTGTATGAACATTTATTGGAAGGTATTATCATTTGTTATTTAATTTTGTCTCATGAATAATATTTGTAGAAAACCCCTTATCATGTTGAGCTTTCTTTTAAAGAGTGCAAAAACTACTTAGGAAATTGATTGAAACTGTTTAAATTTTTAAGACGTTCAAATAAGACTTTTTATTAGTTGTCAAGCCCGATTCTCTTCAAAATTATGAAGAAAAAAAAAGTTTTATTTTTCATGCGTAGTACAAAAAGATCTACTTTAATTACTGATATATTAAACAGTTTTTCAACGAAATTTTTTAAAATTTTGAAGTGAAAATTCAAAAAAATTTATTTTGTAATTAATTTCAAACTGCTCTGAAAATTTTGTTTAATTTTTTGGAATATTTTTAAAGTTATAGCAAAAGAAGAAAAAAAAACATGAGACAAAAAAAGTATTTTTTATAAAAATTTTCATACGTCCATAAATATTTAAGCTAGGGTTAGGAAAATTTATACAATTATTGCATATAATATCCAAATTGATTGTTAAAAGTTACAAATTTATTGCTACTATATCTTTTGACAAAGGGCGTTCAAAACACAATTTTTTTTTTCGTAATTTATTGTTGGCCCCTCAAATCTCTAACAGCTTTAAACTTCATTGATATGTTTGAGAAATCGCATAATCTAAACACTTCTGAAATTATAAAATGATTCTTTAAGTATTTCTTAAGAAATATGAAAAAATGCGTGAGTATAAGAAGTGTTTCTATTATTTTAGTCACCCCCTGTTATTCGAATGGTATTATCATTCACGGTCAAAAACTTAGGAACGTTGAACCATAAGATTGTTTAAATATGATTCAACTTTAATAAGGTGATAAGTTGAAAAATATATTCAGTAATTTTTGAATTTGATTAAATGATAAAATGGTTCAATTTGAATGAAAAATTGCTTCAACTAAAACAGACACTTGGTTCTTCTTGTCGGTAATTTAATAATACTTCAAGGTCAAATTGGTTCAATTTGACCGGAAAATTGATTTAACTTGAACCGAAACATGGTACAACATTTTAAGTTCATCGATATTATGGTACAACTTCTAACCAATTTTTTTTAAAGAAACTTCGCAAAATATACATTCTTTTATTTCATCTATTCCTATACTTCAATGAATATACTAGTAGTAAAATATGCAAAGCGTGAAATATGAAAAAAGACCCTTAATAACTTTTTATCTAATAATAAATCATCCTATTCTTAGTTTTTGCATAGATATTGAAGATATTAAGTAATTTGAAACCAAAAGTTAGATACGCTAACAATAAACAGGATGATCTCACACCTGCGAAACATTAAAAAATTTTAATTCTTCTGAAACTTCTTTTACAAAGTTTTATTTTTAAATTTCTGCTAAGTAAAAATGGAAAATTCAGTCGTAATTCGTAATTTATTAATTTTGCGTTTAAATATATTTATATAGAACTATTTTGTATTTATGCCTACAAATTTAAATACTGAAACATATTTAAATACATGCATTTAAAAAAAAAGTTATTTGTGTAATAATAATAATAATAATATGAATATAAATAAGATAAGAAGTATTGTTTATGATTTTGTTTACATATTATTTGTTTACCGAGTTTCTTCTGAATAAACTAGATGGCGCCACACAAGTCGTCTTCAAAACTTGGAAATTATTTCTTTTATTACTCGGAGCTCAACTTGTTGCGTTCCTCCGCTTCTCCGTTTTCTGCCAATGGCAGTTAAGTAAATGCCGTAACTCGGTCCTTACGTTCAGCGCCTGCGTACTCTTAGCTTTCTAACTTTTTCTCCCGTCATACTTCCGCAACCTATCCGGCAACAAAGCGGTCTTATATTGTCGGTGAATCGTGCGCACATCGCAACTTCTCTTTTACGGAAAATCTTTTTCAATTCAGACTTTTCCATTCGCAAAGAAAAACAGCAATATTTTATCGCATAACTCTGAATTAAACATTTGCTTGAAATCATCTGTTCGTTACAAATGGAATAAATCTACTTTGAGATCGTTTTCAAATTATAAAGAAAAGAAAAATTACATTCAAAACTATTTTATTTCTACTAAAACTTTGACTTGTGTTTGAACGCAGTTTAAAAACTATGAATCTGTGCTTGAAATCAAGAAACTAATTATCGTCTGCTTTTCTTTAAATAAAAAAAATCGTTTTCAAATAAAATTTTGTGAAATTTATTGAGCCCATGAGAGGTGATTTGAAGACCAGCATGATGCCACTGGCTCCAGCAGCCATGTTGCCTTCTCACCGAACCGCAACCAGTACTAATAAGCCAAAATTAGGTTTTTCTATCGAATCTATCGTTGGTCTTGAGCCATCATCAAAGAATAAAAGTCCTCCTGTTCCAGAAGACGATGACCATTGCTCTGACGGCGAAGTGACTACTTTGACACCACCACCAGCACACAGTCATTCAAAACTTACAACATCAAGCAATTCACCTTTTTATAGAGTTGGTGAAGACCTTTATCCTAGTTACGGACAATATACTCCCCAAAGGATACCACCAACAAGAGCACCAGAATATGCACATCGAGGTGAAATGTTATCTCCCCATGGACAGCATGGTGCTCTGCCATATCCATCTGTGATGTCTCCTTATGGAGCAGCCATTGGACTTGGACATTGCCATGGACAATATCCATTATCCTCTTATCTGGTCAACAGGGACTATCCTTCCTATACATGGATGATGTCTAGGCAACAGCCTAGAATTTTACCTTACAGACCGCAAGGTGAGTTAGAAAAAATTTATTTTTAATATATTTTAATTTATTAAGTTAATATATTTTTAGTTCGTCAATTACAAAACTGATTATATCCAGATGAAAAAATAGGTGCAGTGGCTAAAATATTTCTGAAATAACATTTTTGGGGGAAAAAATAATGCAGAAAAAAGAATCTAACAACCTACTTTTGTGTACTTAGTGATGAAGTTCGTTTTGTTTTTAAATTGAATCAGTGTCTAAATACAGAAGCTTTCAACGACCTTAATTGTATGTTTAGCAATATTATTTATTTTTGATTAGTAAATAGTAGTGGCTAAAATATTTTACTAATGACATTTGGGGGGGGGGGTAAACAAAGACATGTAAATAAATGTGAAAACTTATTTTTATGAATTAGTGAAGAATTAGCCTTAATGAATAATGAGATTTTAATGAATTAGTATTAAGGCGTGTTTTTTTTTAAAAATTGAAGTGATAGTGAAACAAAGAAATTTTCAAGGGCCTTAATCGTAAATTTGGAAATACTGTATGTTTTCGATAAATAAATTGTGATAGTTAAAATATTTCTTTCATGCCATTTTTAAGTGGAACATCATGCAAAAAAACGAATGTTAAAACCTAATATATATATATATATATATATATATATATATATATATATATATATATATATATATATATATATATATATATATATATATATATATATATATATATATATATATGAAGTGGGAGTTAAGCAAAGTAGTTTTTACTTAATTGTAAATTTGTCAATACTTTGTTTCGTACTAGAAAGCAATCAAAGTCGAACTGACAAATTTAAATTGACATCCAAATCGTAAATGCTCTAAATATTGATAAATATTGAAATAACATCTTTATAAGCGATATGATAGTTTTAACTATTAACAGTAAAAATCATTTGTCTATAAATAATTTGCAGTATTTAAATTACAATCTTGCTTTACACTCTCGTATAACAATAAGACATTCGTTAAATTAACTTCTAAAGTTTGCACTAGCATAGTTCAATAAGATATTCATTAATTTAACTTTCAAACTTTACACTTCCTTATATCAATTAGACATTTGTCCAAAATAACTTTCGAACTATACGCTAACATATGTCACTAAGAAATTTGCTAAACTGAACTTCTAAACTAACGTGCCTATAAATATTTCGTTAAAATTAAAACTGACGCTATACATTAAGATGTCCTGATATAAAACTAAAAATAAATTCTAAATTTTACACCATTAAATAATTTCTGATTAAAATTTTATAAGTAAATAAAGTGTAATTATGAAAATTTTACTTAAAAATATATCTTTTAGCGAGAAAAATATTTTAAAAATGTGCCTTGATTATAATAATTTGATTTAATTACAAATTGTTTTTTTCTTTTTCTCTAATTGAATTATATTTTTACTGTTTTTGTAAAATGGAGTGTTAATATAAGGTAAACATATGTTACTGAGAAATTTGTTAAAATTAACTTCAAAACAGACGTGTCTATAAATATTTCGTCAAAATTAATCCTCACGTTTTACATTAAGAGATTCTGAAATGAAACTAAAATTAAATAATAAATTTTACACCATTAAAAAATTTGTTACTCGTATTAATATTTTGAACATAAATTGACTGTAAATATTAAAACTTTATTTGTAAATATATTTTTCGTAAGAAAAATATTTTGAAAATGTGCCGTGGTTATAATAGTTTGTGATTTAATAGTTCGTTTTCTCTAATTAAATTATATTTTTACTGTTTTTGTAAAATGGAGTGTTAATATAAGGTAAATAGGGTTATATATAAGTGTGGAAGTTGATAATTACTAATTATAAATTAATAAATTTCACAAACCATTGAAAAAAAAGCTATTTAATTTTAACTTAGTCGTTTATTTTTTAGAAAAACTGGCCGAATCTCATAATGACAAAAAAAAACATGACTTTATTTTCGTAAGATGCTAATTTACCAAACTTTTTCACGGTTACAAATTATTCCCCGTAACTGTCTCAAATTTTGAACTGAAATTATTTTTTAAACTGTTTCAAGTTTTGAAACTGGTCAAGAATACTTAGTTACTGATGAAGCGTTGTTATTTAGCTTACTTTTGCATTAAAAGAACAAGTTTTTAGAAGTATATTTTTTAAACAATTATACATAATCTAATCAATAATGCTTTGAAATGTTGAAAATTGAAATTCCATCTCACTCCCTAAGACAATATATATCAGGGGTCTGTTTAAAAGAAATTTGGGTCCGTTAACGGACCCTTCACAAAATATCTTTTCTTATAAACGGGCCCTTCACAAATTATTTTAACTTAAAAACGGACCCTTCACAAAATAATTTATCTTTTAATTGGACCCTTCACAAATTTGTTTATCTTCATTATTGTTTTGGTAATCGAATAAACCCTTCCCAGGGGGGAAAACAAGAAAGACAGATTTAAACGAATTAAGTTTTGTCTTCGGCAGACGATTCTTCCATTCTTCGTCCGAAAGGAATATTCTGCGTTCAGCAGTATAGGCTAAATACCAAATATATGTATGTTGCATCTCTTATTTAGAAGCAGCAATTGCTGTTTATTTTTGAAAATTTATTTTTTTTAAATTATAATTTTTCAGTGTTGAGCATAATCTTGTATCTATTTACAATTTAAAAACTCCTTCAAAAGTTTTTTGCCATAACAGGACCCTATTTGCACAAATTCATAAAAGCAGGGCCCTGGCTGAAAGAATGTGACTTAACGTTTATTTTATATTCACAAATTAGGAGTAATTTTTTCACAATTTTACAAAAACAGGACCTTTTACAAAATGTCTGGATAGACTCATGTATACAAAATAGCATAATATTTAAAAAATCACACTACCAAGTAATGACTATGTAAAGAATAAAATATAGGATTTTCTTAAAAACATTTACGAACTATATAAAGAAGAATAACATAAACTGCTGATGTCATAAAGCTTTGAAGCGAGAATAAAATATAGGATTTTCTTAATAACATTTATAAACTATGTAAAGAAGAATAACATAAACTGCTGATGTTCTAAAGCTTTGAAGCGAGAATTAAATATAGGATTTTCTTAAAAATAATTTATCTTATTTCATTTGTTATCTTCAGCAAAAATTTAAAGCAGGTTAATCGAAGAAGTGTAACTTTAAAATCAGAGTTCTTTCTCACAGAAAAGGGCACTTTAAGTTTTGAAAGGGCACTCACTTAACACAGTAAAAATGTATCAAAATGTGTAATATTATGTAATAAATGAACTCGATCCTCAATAATTTTTAAATTACCCTATTATATTACTTTATATATATATATATATATATATATATATATATATATATATATATATATATATATATATATATATATATATATATATATATATATATATATATATATATATATATATATATATATATATATATATATATATATATATATATATATATATGTTCAAAAAGTAATTCTCACTTAATGTCAAAATAAGAAGGAAAAAAAATTATAGTAAAAAAATTCATTAAAAAAATTATTAAAGCAAGCTCTCTGTGCCCAATTTTTTAAAAAAGGTAAACTAAAAAAATGATTAATTGATAAATAACTTATTTTCTATAATTTAAACTGAAAATTATGAGAAAATAAACATTTAAAGGAGCAATTCTTTTCTAGAACAAAGGAATATTTATTGAAAAAGTAATATTAAAATTTTTAATCACTTAAAAATTCATTAATGTACCCGTTCTCCACAAAAAAAGAAAAATCCATATAAATTTAACCATTTGAGACTAATCTTAACAAAATGAATTTGTACTAATCAGAATTAAACCTATGAACACAGATAATTTTACCAGTGTGTAATTATTTAAACAGAGAATTAACTTTTTTAAAAAATGGAATATAAATGAAAAGACAATATTTTTAACGGATGGTGGCTTGTTTTCAAAAAAAGGGCAAAGAGGGTGCATTTATAGGGATAAAGGGTATGCACGGCCTTCTAAAAACTCTAACAAACAAAAATCTGTAACACGTAATTTCGTCAAGTGTTTTGTAACAAACCAGCAAGAGGAAAAAAAATCTATCAATTTTATTAAATGCATTCAATTTTAGCTAATGAGTTAAGAACATAGTAACAACTTACAGCTTTATTATTCTAAATATATTGATATATATTTATAGTTTTGCATAAGAAATTATTATTATTTTTTATTATTATTACTCTTTTAATACATAAATAAAAACTAAGTTTATTATAATAAAGTTTATTAATAAAAATAATACTTATTTTTTTTATCTTAAAAATTATTTATCTATACTTCATAAAAAAGGGGAAAGACTAAATTTCTTTCGTCTGTAAACCTTTCCGATTAGTTTTTTCTTTTCTTAATTGATCAAAAATTTAAAAGCAATATTAATTTTGAAAAGATCTACTGATAAACACTTAAAATAGAGGGAGGGTGAAAGAAACAAAAATGGTTTGCTAGCTTACGCTAAACAATGGGAATATCTCTTTCCAATTCCATTTGTTTAATGACTTATCTGTATAATGTCCATCTGTAATAATACACGAAAATGAATTTATGTAATGACCCCTCCTTGCTGTTCTTATAGAAATAGTTTACCATTACCTCCAATTCCCATTACCAAACGTAAAGCCTAGTTCCTATGTCCAGTTGAATTGCTTTTTCACTGTTTTGAAACCATGCTAGTTGTAAATGGTTAAAAATTTGTATAGTTTTGTGTTCATGATTTTATAATCATACTAGTTGTAAACGGTTTAAAAACCATGCAGGTGAAAAAAATGTTCTTTACCGTTTGCGGTTAATCGGACAGACAGACTGCTACCAGGTATTTTACCACAATTTTAGGATGAAAATTCAAACAGTGTAGGTTTGTCTGAACTCGCTTTTCTATACTTTTAAACCTTAAAGTAGTTCTTAAGTTGAAAGAGAATTTGCGACTAAAAATTTCTCTCGTGGTATGGCGTCTTCTTAGGGTGCTACAACGCGGCTGAAACTTTCTATGACAATTTCTGTTTCAATGTAGTTTAATTTTCCTTTTATTTATTAATTTTTTTTTTTTAAAGTTCAAGCCATATTTTTACGAATTACAACAGGATTACTTCCCCTCTGCGTAATTCTGAAATATCCTGTCCTAATTTGAAGGCGTTTCGATATTTTGGATTTTTTTTTTTTTTCTTCAGCATTTGAAACTTCGTGATTTATTCTAGATTCATTAGAGCTCATTTTCTCTAAGTTCTAAATTGCGTACTTGGTCAAATCGAATTTGCCACGTATGGTTTCTTGCGTTTGCTGAAAATAAATAAATAAATAAGAGCCTGATAATGGTCAATAATAAGGGAAGTTATTCTTGTAATAATTATGTATATGAATTCCATCGTATTCAAATACTAACAGTAAGCTTAAATTTTGTCATAATTTAATAAGCTAAATACTTTATTTAATGGTATCCGACTAGTTTCATTATTTTTTTAAAAAGTATTAATATAAAATTTCTAAAAACTAGTTTATTTATTTTATCATGCGTAAAAACTTTTAAAACTAGCAAAATATATATTATTATTTTATTTTATATCCGTCGCTGAACAGACGACCCAATTTTTTGGGTTTACGACTACTAATGTTCAACTCCGTAGCCTTGTAATTTTGAACCAATCCAGAAGACAAGGAAACTCCTGGATCAGTACCCCCCAGGGGTATTGATTTGTTATGGGAACATGGAGGACTTTGCGAATCGACAGATTTAACGTGCATCAGTTACCATTTACTACTCGAGGAGTTTTTTGGCCGGCGGGTATCGAGCCCACGAACTCTTGGACATGAGTCCAGCGCCCTACCGACCAGGCTACCCCGGCCTTATGTATTATTAATATAATTTTTTTATTAATGGTCATTTTTGGTTAAAAAAAAGACATTCTTTTGCATATACGCTAAACACTGTATAAAATTTCTTTCGCCTAAAACAAAAAATTCTTTGAGGATTTTATTTAGGAGGCTATGAACTATGTTTTGAACTATTATCTTAAAAGCAGGTGCATATACCAATGGGTTAAGGAAAAAATATTTATTTTTAAAAATTTCTACACTTCTCCTTGAGAAAAAGCATGCATAAAAAATGAAATTCTATATTTTTCTCTTAGTATGTAGTTCGAAACATGTGTCCAATAATCATGAACACTCATGAAAAATTATGGACAATTATTTTAAAAAATAGCATGAGATATTAAGTTTAAGGTGGTGTAAAATAAGAAAAAACTCTGATTTTGAGATGAACGCATTCAAAGACTTAAAATTATTAGTCTATCCACTGTTATCACCTTACACAAGAACTGCTGTAACTTAGTCAATAATTAGAGCCCAAACAAAAGTGAAGTATTTCTAGAAAGCTAGGATTACAGGGATTTTAAATTTATAATAAACTCATTTTTTTTAAAATTTTTGCACCAAATCATGTTTTTGCACTAGTTTTGCTCCTTAATTACAAATAGTTTGATTTAAAAAAAAAGGAAGGAAAAGTAAAGGGATTGTCTATACATTTCGCCATCACTTTCTTTCCTTTCTTTTTTCTTTTTTATTGGTAATTTTAGAACCCTACTACCGAAGAAAATGAGATAAAAAAATCAAACTTCAATATTGAATTTAACAAGCAAATATTTTTATTACTCTATTTAAACAATATTACCGGTATCAATGTTTTTAAAACTACGTTATATTCTTTGTTATAATTTAAATAATTTCCTGGTACCTTTGCTAAATTATATATAACTGTTATCTAAAAAAAGTATTCCCGACAAATGATATCATGAACAAAAACATCCTCACTCTTCAATAAAATTAACCCCCTTCCACAAGTACCGAGCCCCTTCTTGAAAAAAAGTCGTACATTGAAAATTTGATTTCTCGGGAACTATTCAACCGATTTCGGTCAAATTTTGTATTTTACCATGCAAACTTTGATGCTTTGAAGAAATTTATTAGAAATTGAATACCTTACCAGTCAAACATTTTTCGACTATTATTAAATAAAATAATTTAAAAAAAAGGTAGTAAAATTTTTTTTGTATAGAATTATCTTTGGATAAACAAATTTTATAATTGTGTGCAAAACTTTCTTTCAATTTGCTTAAAAAACTCTCGGGATATGGCGAAAAACGCAAAATTAAAATAAACATTAAGTTAATTAAATTCTGAACCGCTCTCCTGGCAAAACTATTACGACCATATATTCCAGATTGCGGTGTCAGAAATCCGAAAAAAGGTGTGTTTATTCAGATTGAGTGCTTTTTTTGGTGTCTGATTCCGTAACTGAAACTATCGTCTGCAATAATTAATTAACAAATTTGAGGTCACCCCCTCGAACCTTTAGGATTAAATCCTAGAACGTGAAGGTTCAATCATTAGATTAAAAATTATTCAGAGTGGTCCGTTACTTTGGCTCTCTGTACAACATGTTTCCTTCTGTTGCCTTACTTCTGAGCCACAATATATTATGGTGCGTAGACAAATTTAAGTATCAATTAAATATATTTATTACAGTACTAAACACACACTATCGTTATTACCAGAGATGCTTAATCTCTATATCTCTATTACTGTGCCACTATTAATTTCAACGCTGTTTCTATTACATGGACATTATAAATCTTCAAGATATCTCTAAAATAAAATTTAAATGCAAGCCGTAATTAAAGTTTAATTTTAGTGTTCTGTTTAATTTTAAAAAAAATTATTTATTTTTCGCATAATTAAATCAATGTTGCTGAAAAGTAACATTAAATTTTAATAAAGGGTCATCTTGATTTTTCTGGTTAATTTGAAAAAGCCAATACAATTACTAAAAACCAATACAATAAAAAAGGCAATTCAATTATGTATTAAAAGTTACTAAAATGCCATAAAAAGTTTAAAGATTTTCCTTATAAATAGATTATCATAAGATTTTTATCAATATAAGAAAACCATATCATTATAGCAATTAGAATTTGCCATATAAGGTACCGTTTTCTTTTCAGGAAAGTTCCAGAAGTCATTTTGCAGAGTAACAAATTAGCATATACTGTTATTTTTTTCATCGCAATTTGAAATACTCATCATGTCCATGTTGTCTACTTATAAACTACAAAATTTTATAATGAAAAAAAGCTATGCATGCACAGAATTTCTTTTTTCCCTAATTCTAATCATTATTTTTAACAAGGAAAACCAAATGAAACCTTTTAGTTTAATAGCCCCATATGTACGCCTAACTTTTTTTTTTTAAATTTTTGATGTGTAAAAAGATTTTGTATAAAGCATGTTTCATTACAACACTGTGCTTTAGTGCAAAGCTGATTATCTTTAATTTCCTCCAAAATTTAAGTATCCCGTATGAGCAAAAACTAGCTTTAAAAAATTATTTTGTTATTTTTCATGAAATAATTTCTAGTGAAATATTCAGCGTTTCAGATTTAAACTATTGTATGTCTTTTGAAAACTATAAAACTGTCGAATAATAGTTAATTTGAAAAAAATTGATTAATGAAATCCTCTCTGGAAAAATATCGTAACTTCATCTTATACGAGTATACAGTGCGCAAAATAAAATAAAAATATCACCTAGAATAACTTTTGTTCGATTGATTGGTTATTTTCACGTGTCTCTCATAATTGTCTAAGGGGGTGACCTAAAATATGTTCATCAATTAGTGTAAATTTTTAATTAAGTTTCAGAATCATGAACAAAAACGAACTTTCTCTAAATAAGACATACCTTTTTTTCGACGGGGTTGGAGTTTTGAACCTTGAGGGGGGGGGGGGAATTGCCGCAATTAAAAAAAAAATAGGGTCAAGATATTTAGTCTGGAGAGTGGTCAAAAGTTCCGATACTTTAAAGTTACTTTTACTTTTTGTGTATTTAAGCATATCTCAGAAGGTTGTTAATCGAAGGTTGTAAATGTGACGTTTCATGAATTTGCTCCTGAAAAAGTTATTTTTTTTCTAATAAGTTCTTTAAGTAATATTCTTTTTCAAAATATAAGGGCTAATTTATAATTGAAATAAAATTTAAAACCATTTTAATCACGCATTTGTATAGGAAAGAAAGAGAAGTGAAAATGAACATGTTTTGTCCAACTTTACCTTGCTCATGTACTACAAAAATTCCGGGTCAGATTACGGTACAAAGTGTCGGCCCTTTGGGTGCAATCATCCGTAAAATCCATTTTACCGTAAAATATTACGGCAATATTACTTAGAGCGATTTAGAGATTTTACTGCAATTATTACTGAAAAAATTATGGTACGTCAAATTTGTTGTTGCGGTAAAAATGAATTTGACGGTAAAAAGAACTGACACTATGGGTATGGGTATCACCCCCCCCCCTCCAGAATTTGATCCGGAATATTTAGCAGTGTACGCAAACATTTTGTGGATGGTGTACTGTTTTCGCTTATTGTCCCTCACGCGATACTGAATAACTAGGTGCCCTGAAATATTTTGCCCTGAATTAAATATTCAAATTGTACGAAATTGAATATTTCAAAGAAACAAGGATGACTTAGATTTTCAATAGCGTTTTTAGCTCATTAGTTGTTATCTATGATCGATAACGATGCAATTTTATCAGCATTACAAACTAAATTTTAAGCGTTAGCTTTGCACTATAACTCACGTGGTATATGATAGAATGATCTATGATTTACTGAAGGTGTCATGACGCACCTTATATTGCAGAGTATCGCGGTAGCTTCAAATGTATCATTAAGAAATCTACGCTTCTTATCGAATGTATCATTAAGGTTTTCTGCCTGTTATCAAATGTATCATTAAGGTATTTTTTACTTCTTATCTTTTTTTCCTAATATTGGTATGGGATTAATACAATTCATAAGCATTTTGTCACTATAATGCATAATACTTTTGTATCTCTGAAAAATATCTGACACTAATAAAGAAAAAACAGCAGCGAGTGCGGAAAAAATAATGCCCATTTCTTGAAATTATCTATTTCACTTCATTTCATTTCGTTACACAACAGTTCTGCAAGCGATAATACATATTTCGCAAACGATATTTATCGTTTTAGGAAGATACGTATTTAAAATATTAGATTAATTTTTTTTAATGTCACTCAAATATATTTGATTAAGACGACGATTTATTCAAGCATTCAAGTTAGAATTTCATATATTTATATATTAAAATAAATTAAAAGTAATTTGAAAAAAAAAAAACATTTTACAAATTTTTAAATAATTTTTTTGATGGGAGAATTATATTTTTAAGACTGTTCTTCGAAATGTTATTCTTCGTATTAAATAACGCTTTTTAGTGAATAATTAGTTTTTTTTTTTCAAAGTTGTGGAGTTGTAGTTTAAATGTTCGTTTCGTAGCTTTGATTTTGAGCTTTCATGACAGCTCGACTCCTAGTTATATTCAATTAAAATTTCCACCAAACCTTAAAAAAATATTATAATTTTTATGTGATTGCTAATTTCAAATTATATATTTCTATTATTTGTTTACGTACAATGCGCCAAAAAAAGACCACCCTGAATAACTTTTGATTGAATTATCGAATCTTCACATTCTAGGATTCAATCTTATAGGACTTAAGGGGGGGGGGACCTCAAATATAATAATAAGTGCAGACGATATTTTATGTTACGAAATCAGACAAAAAAAAACATACTTTCTCTGAATAAACATACCATTTTTACAACGGATTTGGATTTCTGACCCCCAGAATATAAGAGTAGTCGCAATCTGCGAAATATCTTCATAATAGTTGGGTCAAGAGAGCGGTCCAAAGTTTGGACCCCTTACAGTTAATTTTACTTTAGCGTATTTTGTCACATTTCGAGAGATTTTTATGTGAATTGAAAAACTTTTACATACAACTATAAAATTCGCTCATCCGAAACTAATTCTTTCAAAAATTAGTTTTTACTAAATATTTGTTATTTGTTATTTTTTAATTTAATAATAGTCGAAAAAAATTTGAATTGTAAGTTGTACAATCTTTTACGTCATTTTAAAGTATGTAATTTTAGTTGACAAAACACAAAATGTGTGCGAAATCGGTTGTATAGTTCTTGAGAAATCAAATTTTAAACATGCGACTTTTTGTAAAATTCAATTTCTCAGAAACTATGGGTCCGTTTTTTTTTCTTCTTTTGCGCAGTTTACAATTAATGTTAAAAGGTACTTTATTTAAAATCACAATTTGGATTATGGCATAACTATTGAAGAAATATATTTTAACAAAAACATTTGTACAAAAAAAATTATATTCCGCAAAACCAATGTAAGAAAATAACTACAGTTCTATATCTCGTTTCCACGCGCATATTTATAAATGTCTTATGACAAAAAAAAATAGATTCGTGAATATTTAAATTAAATACATTCACATATATATTTAGTTAGCTTAGTAACTTAGCTAAATAAATTTGGATTTAGAATTTATAAAATTTAATATTATATTTTATGTAGTCTATTTAATAATTTCGAATTATGAATAGCTTCAATGTAAATCTGTGTTCTTTTTCAATATTTCAGATATACTAATTCTCAACGACGTTCAAATGTGATTCATTAAGTTTTAATAATTCAAATAATTTGCAAAATATAATTTTAAATTTATGTCTACATAATTTTCATGGGATCAAACTCTTTACTTTTTGTTTTTATCTATAAGACATAACTAACCACCAGATTCGAGCACATTTTTTTAAACTTTAAATCTGACTTCCTTTGACTCTTGAATCTATAGCCCTGTTTTGAGTTAGTAAAATATTGCTATAGCGTCACATATTATTTTAAGCTAAATACTTATTATTTTACGTTGCCTTATTATTTTAAGTCATGCGCTACTTTACATTTATTTGTATGTTTTAAACTGTTATATAAGTTTAGCATTTTCAGCTTCATACTAACTAAAGTGCTCTGCCTTTTTGTTTTAATTTTTTTTTTTGAAGTATAGGGATAGTTCCGCATTTATTTCGTTTATCCATACATTTTGCGATGGTTTCACGTTTTAATTTTTTTATCCATACATATTCTAATATTTTCGCATTTTAATTCATTTATCTATACGTATTGTAACAGTTCTGCCTTTTAATTCATTTATCCATACATATCGTGATAGTTCCTTATTTTAATCCATTTATCTATGCATATTTTGGTAGTTCCACCTTTTAATTTATTCATCCATACATATTCCAATAGTTTGCATTTTGATTAATGATTAATTTATATATACATATTCTAAAACTTCCGTCTTTTAATTATTTATCCATATTTATTGTGACAGATTCGAATTTCAATTAATTTATCCATACATATTATGACAGTTCCGCCGTTTAATTCATGTATCCATATATATTGTGACAGTTCCGAATTTTAATTCATTTATCCATATATATTGTGACAGTTCCGAATTTTAATTCATTTATCCATATATATTGTGACAGTTCCGCCGTATAATTCATTTATCCATATATATTGTGACAGTTCCGCCGTATAATTCATGTATCCATATATATTGTGACAGTTCCGGCGTATAATTCATTTGTCCATATATATTGTGACAGTTCCGAATTTTAATTCATTTATCCATATATATTGTGACAGTTCCACCTTTTAATTCATTTATCCATATATATTGTGGCAGTTCCGCCGTATAATTCATGTATCCATATATATTGTGACAATTCCGTCGTTTAATTCATTTATCCATATATATTGTGACAGTTCCGAATTTTAATTCATGCCGTATAATTCATTTATCCATATATATATTGTGACAGTTCCGAATTTTAATTCATTTATCCATATATATTGTGACAGTTCCGCCTTTTAATTCATTAATCCATATATATTGTGACAGTTCCGAATTTTAATTCATTTATCCATATATATTGTGGCAGTTCCGAATTTTAATTCATTTATCCATATATATTGTGACAGTTCCGCCTTTTAATTCATTTATCCATATATATTGTGGCAATTCCGAATTTTAATTCATTTATCCATATATATTGTGACAGTTCCGCCTTTTAATTCATTTATCAATATATATTGTGTGACAGTTCCGAATTTTTCACTGCGATAAGTGTTTCTAAAAATTGGAAAAACCGGTAGTCTGTCGGTATAAATTATTTAATTACTTCGAAACTACTTCAAAATTTAAAAAAAACTGAGGTAAAAGTTTTTTTTTTTTCTTTTTAAATCTTCACGCATAAAAATACAAAACGGCAAAAAATTGTTTTTACTGCAATAAGTTTTTCTAAAAATTGGAAAAACCGTCGGTATAAACTATTTAATTACTCAAAACTAATTCGAAATTTAAACAACAAAGTGTGACCAGTTTTAAATTTACAGATACAGACATAGGAGTATGTAACCTTATATATATATAAGGTTACATACTCCTTATATGTATATAAGTTTACATATATAAAACTTTCAGCTTTGCGTTACTTACTCATCAGCTTTTTAATAGTGGAAATTTTAAGTTTTTAAAAATGATGACAAGTTTCTGTAGTTATGCAAGTACAATTAAAAAATTTTTTTTTCAACTTCGTACAACGTTCCCTGATATTGCTATAACCAAACTGCATTTACCTATTCATGTTACATTTTTCGCACACGGCATGAAATTCAAACATTTACAGACATTGAGATGGTTACATGTTTAAAATTCTATATATTCATACAAATTGAGATGATTCCGCTATAGCATTTTAATTGCAATAGTTAGGAATCTTAAAATTCATTTATCCATACAAATAAAATTAGTTTCCCTATTTAAGAGTGTTGCATTCTTATTTCAAAGTTGGAAGAGAAAAAATAAAATTGCCTGTCATTCATTAAAAACGAAATGGAGAAGCTCCGATATAGACAGATTCTTAAAGTAGGCGTGTCAAAAGATTTCAACACCTATCTTATTCAAACAATCCTAAAGATTATAAGAATCGCACTCAGGCAAACTAGAGATTGTTGAAAGTGATAAGCAAAAGGAGGCGTTACCTTTTTATTCAATACGTGACTGAGATGTTGTTATTTTAACAGTCTCTTCTTACTTTTCGCTTTAAAATATTTCCCATGATTATTGGAGTTATTTTCTTTTAATCTTTCTCTTTAAAATATTTCCAATGATTCATTTTTGGAATAGTTTCTTCTTACTTTTCTCTTTGAAATATTTCCAATGATTATTGGAGTTATTTTCTTTTAATCTTTCTCTTTGAAATATTTCCAATGATTCATTTTTAGAATAATCTCTTCTTACTTTTTGCTTTAAAATATTTCCAATGATTATTGGAGTTATTTTCTTTTAATCTTTCTCTTTAAAATATTTCCAATGATTCATTTTTGGAATAGTTTCTTCTTACTTTTCGCTTTAGAATATTTCCAATGATTATTGGAGTTATTTTCTTTTAATCTTTCTCTTTGAAATATTTCCAATGATTCATTTTTAGAATAGTCTCTTCTTACTTTTTGCTTTAAAATATTTCCAATGATTATTGGAGTTATTTTCTTTTAATCTTTCTCTTTAAAATATTTCCAATGATTCATTTTTGGAATAGTTTCGTCTTACTTTTCGCTTTAGAATATTTCCAATGATTATTGGAGTTATTTTCTTTTAATCTTTCTCTTTGAAATATTTCCAATGATTCATTTTTGGAACAGTTTCTTCTTACTTTTCGCTTTAAAATATTTCCAATGATTATTGGAGTTATTTTCTTTTAATCTTTCTCTTTAAAATATTTCCAATGATTCATTTTTGGAATAGTTTCTTCTTACTTTTCGCTTTAAAATGTTTCCAATGATTATTGGAGTTATTTTCTGTTAATCTTTCTCTTTAAAATATTTCCAATGATTCATTTTTGGAACAGTTTCTTCTTACTTTTCTCTTTAAAATATTTCCAATGATTATTGGAGTTATTTTCTTTTAATCTTTCTCTTTAAAATATTTCCAATGATTCATTTTTGGAATAGTTTCTTTTTACTTTTCGCTTTAAAATATTTCCAGTGATTATTGGAGTTATTTTCTTTTAATCTTTCTCGTTAAAATATTTCCAATGATTCATTTTTAGAATAGTTTCTTCTTACTTTTCGCTTTAAAATATTTCCAATGATTATTGGAGTTATTTTCTTCTTATGTTTCTCTTTAAAATATTTTCAATGATTCATTTTTGGAATAGTTTCTTCTTACTTTTCGCTTTAAAATATTTCCAATGTTTATTGGAGTTATTTTCTTCTTATGTTTCTCTTTAAAATATTTCCAATGATTCATTTTTGGAATAGTTTCTTCTTACTTTTCGCTTTGAAATATTTCCAATGATTATTGGAGTTATTTTCTTCTTATGTTTCTCTTTAAAATATTTCCAATGATTCATTTTTAGAACAGTTTCTTCTTAGTTTTCTCTTTAAAATATTTTCAATGATTCATTTTTAGAATAGTTTCTTCCTAGTTTCCTCTTTGAAATATTTCCACTGATTCTTTATTGGGGTATTTTCTTCTTATTTTTCTCTTTAAAATATTTCCAATGATTCGTTATTAAGGTGGTCTCTTCTTATTTTTCTCTTTAAAATATTTTCAATTATTCATTTCTGGAATAGTTTCTTCTTAGTTTTTGCTTTAAAATATTTCCAATGATTATTGGAGTATTTTCTTCTTATCTTTCTCTTTAAATTATTTCCAATGATTTGCTACTGTAGTGGTCTTCTCTTTCAGATGATTTGTTAATGGAATAGTTCCTTCTTATTTTACTCTTTAAAATATTGCAATCGATTCGTTATTAGAGTATTTTTTTTTCGTATTTTTCTCTTTAAAATATTTCCAATGATTCGCTAATGAAGTGGAAATTTTAATAATTTGTTATTCGAATAGTTTCTTCTTACTTTTCACCTTAAAATATTTCCAATGATTCTTTATAGGAGTATTTTCATCTTATTTTTTTCTTTAAAATCTTTCCAATGATTCGTTATTGAAGTGATCTTTTTTATTTTTCTCTTTAAAATATTTTCAATGACTCAGTTTTGGAATTGCTTCTTCTTAGTGTTGTTCTCTTTAAAATGTTTTCAATGATTTGTTACATAAGTGAGTGGTCTGTTTTCTTCTCTTTAACATTGTTCCAATGATTTGTTATTGGAATAGTTTCCTCTTATTTTTCTCTTTAAAAATTACTAATGATTCATTAGTGGAGTATTTTCTTCTTATTTTTCTCTTTAAAAATTTTCCAAGGATTCGTTATTGAAGTATTTTTTTTTCGTATTTTTTCTTTAAAATATTTTTAATGATTCGTTTTTTGAATAGTTTCTTCTAAGTTTTCTCGTTAAAATGTTTCCAATGATTTTTTTTTTATTGGTGAGGTCTCTTTTTTTTTTCCTCTTTAAAATACGTCCGATGATTTGCTATTGGAATAGTTTCTTCTTACTTTTCTCTTCAAAATATTACTAATGTTTCATATTATAGTATTTTCATCGTGTATTTTTCTCTTTAAATTATTTCAAATGATTCGTTATTGAAGTAATTTCTT
Source organism: Parasteatoda tepidariorum (assembly GCF_982258835.1). Taxonomy (NCBI): domain Eukaryota; kingdom Metazoa; phylum Arthropoda; class Arachnida; order Araneae; family Theridiidae; genus Parasteatoda; species Parasteatoda tepidariorum. Next base: position 90,536,763 of record NC_141763.1, on the reverse strand, counting down.
CTTATTTTACTTCTTACGCTATTTTCAATGGTTCGTTATCGAAGTAGTCTTCTCTTAAAATACTTCCGATTTTTCATTATAAGAGTAGTTTCTTCGTATTCTTCTCTTTAAAGTATTTCCATTTATTCCTTATTGAAGGAAGTGGTCGCTTCTAATTTTTTTAATTGTACTCAATGATTTATTTTGGTAATAGTCTCTTCATTTTTTTCCCCTTAAAAGTATTTCAAATGATTCGCTAAGAGAATAGTTAAGGAAAGTTAGTCATAAATGCTGCTTTCATTTTCATTAAATATTTGTTCAATCATTTAAAAAAACATTTAATAATGAAGGAATTTTAGAAGTCAAAATTTCACGATATACGTTTTTTATTAAAATAATTCGATTTTTGACGAAACAAAAAACTTGAAATGTTAGATGCATCGCTATCGAAAAACGTGGTGAAAGCTTTCGATGGTGATTAGAGTTTATTACGTAAGAGATTCACCCTGCGTTATTCGTTTCTGGCCTGACAAAAATAAAATTGTTTTCTTCTTTTTAGTTCACTGAAAAAAAGCTCTTAATTTTTATATATATATATTTTTTAGTCATTTTCTTCTTTTTAATTTTGAGAAAGAAATTTTTTTAAAATCGAAAAGTGGTCGAAATTTTGATTGTTGACAAATTTTGCTTGCTTCATTGAGAAAATAACGATAAATTAAGTAGACATTAGGCACAGAGCTCCTCTGAAATTTGAGCACTCCAGTTACTGGGAAAGTAATCAACATTTTGACTGGCGATAATTTTTTCTTAATGATATTATCGCTTTAATTCCACCCTCACGCGACTATAAAACGTTTGAAACATGTTTTGTGATCCCATACTCATAAATCGATAGTTCTTAATTGTAGTTCTATTACTTTCGAACTATTCCTGAAAGATTTTTGTAATTTTTCTCCTCACTCACCACGCAATGGAATCGAAAGTCAATTTTTCCTAAAAAGTCCTTCCTAAACCAGTTTCACTTAAATTAATTTTAATTAAGAAAACTTTCTATAAATAAGTTTCACTAAAAAAAATTCATAAAAAAATTAATTACAGAATAGTTTCAATCAAAAAATTCTTCAAAAATTAGGTTTGTCCCCTTAAAGTTTTTATCACAAATAAGTGTCATATAAAAGAACATTCATAAACTTGTACCGTTTAAGTTTTCATAAATTAATTTTATTTAAAAAAAAATTCGCAAAAGGCTTCTCTTTCGCAAATTAGTTTCAATATGAAATACTTAAAAAAATTTATTTTACCTAAAGCATCTTTTACAAATAAGTTTTACTTGAAACTTTCTTCACCGAATAGTTTCAAACAAAAAGTTTTTCAGAAATTAGTTTTACGCAAAGTTTTTTCTCGAATTAGTGTCATTTAAAACTTTTAAAAATATGCGTTGACTAATAAGTCCTTTAAATTAATTTGAATTTTTTAAATTTTCGCAAAGTACTTTAAAAAGTTTTCCACAAATTACTTAAAATTTAAAAGTTTTTCTCAAATCGATTACAAATTAGTGTCATACAACAATACAACTAAATTCGTGTCACATAACTTACAATTCGGTGTCATATAAAACATCACTCACAAATTACTTTCAATCTAAACTTTTTCAGGAATTAGTTTCACTAAAAGGTTCTTCACAAACCTGCGTTTGATAAACAGTCATTCACAAATGAGTTTTTCTTGAAAAGTACTTCACAAGTTGGCGTCATATAAAAAGTCTCTCAGAAATAAGTTTCAGTTAAAAAATTCTTCGAAAATTAGTTTTGCTTAAAAATTCAGTTATAAAAATACATGACAAACGATTTTACTTTTGTATCGCATTCACCTATTTAAAGAGTATAGTGGAATATGTCATATAAATGTCAAATAGAGTGCCATATAAAATGTCACTCGCAAATTAGTTTCAATCAAAAAATTCTTCAATAATTAGTTTCACTAAAAAGCTCTTTACAAATTTGTGTCAAATAAACATTCACTCACAAATTAGTTTCATTTTTAAAAAAGTCCTTCACAAATCAGTATCATATAAAATGTATATATAATGATGAAGTTACCAAATTTTACCACATTTACCAAATTTTATCGCGTATTATTAAATTATATTTTATTTTTAAATTCCCCATTATAATAAACAATGCGCTTCTGCAAAAATTATCTTTTTTTTTTCGTTCCTTTAGAGCCAGAAAATTTGACCAAATTTTGACATTTTGAACATACTTGTTTTCTCAGTGCGATAATTCCATCAATTTTACTCTAGATAGAAACTCCATCTACAGTTAATGACTTATAAAGCAACTCCAGACTGCGTTATCACATTAACCGAGGTAATCTTACCACATTTACCGAATTTTATCACGTCTTATTAAAAGTACGAGTAATATCGTATTATAATTGCATAACATGCTACAAATTTATTGCGATCTGATTATCTTTCACGTTTCTCTCAGCAATTCTTATATAACAATAATATATAATAGCACATAAAGTATAAGGAATGCGATATAAATCAAACTATATATTCAAGCATAATCATTGAAACGTCAGATATAAAAAGTACAATTTATAATCTTCGTTATGTATGTAATCTATAAGTTGAGTACCTAATGAATTTTGATAAACTTGGCATCGCATTTGGTAGAAAAATTATAAAAAAAACTATAAATTCAAAATGGAGAGTATCATTTTTGAACATAACATAAAACAGAAACTACTTTATAATTTTGATAAAAGAAAACACGTTCACCATTGTAAAGAAAGAGATATTTATCACAAATGGTAAAAATCAGTGTAATTACATAGGTTTCTTGTTATCAAAAACCATGTAGTAACATGAATCAGATCATTTACCCATGAAAATAAGGAAAAAAAGCGATATGAGAATGTTTTATTACCTGCTTTATGTTCGCATTTTTCTTAGTTTATAATTTTTTGGTCGTTGTGATAAGGGTAACTGATAATTTTAGCGTATTGCTGCCGTTATTTTTCAATCTGAAAACTAACTATATTCACTTGCTGACTATATAACTTGCTGACTTAAAAAAAATTGTTCCTGATAGCTAATAATTAGTATCAAGAGTTGAAATCTCTATTTAACTCTTGATGTTCTTTGTAGTAAGAAAATTTATATAAAATTAATTTAAATCCTTTTAAGTAAAAAACAAAAAAGTAAAGAAAAAATATTCTGGTGGTGATAGCCAATTATTTTTTTATCTTAAATAAATTTCATTTTTCTTACTTCGAAGATTTAATTCAAATATTTTTTTTGTCATGATAATAGATTTCAAGAACTGAAAACAAAATTACATATTTATATAGATAGATTGGCAGATAGATCGTATCTACCTATATCATCTACCTATAGATTTATAGGTAGATGATAGATTGTAGCTACAAATTATCGTATATGACAAGACGATCTTTTCTTTCTGTATTCGTCTTAATTCTTATTAAATTTTTTGCCGACACACTATTTGAAAAATAACAGAACTGCAACGAATCATTGTAGGGTACGCCGAACGAAATTTAAGAATTTTGACTATTAGAGAATAAAAAAATCTTTCACCATGTGCCATAATTTATCAATTATTGCAGTTATTGTTTGAATTCATTATCTGTGAAAAAAAGAAGAAAAAACAAGTGTTAAATGGTTTCCAGAAATAGAAAATGAGAGATCATTTTACGATTTTGTCAGAATTATTTTTTAAATAGTTTTCCACCAAAGGAATATAATTTAAGAGATTGGGAAAAATAGAGAATCAGAAGCGGTTTTTATAAAATTGACAACAATTTATTGTATGTTTCCGACAGGAAATGTTAGAAAGAATTACGGCACATAGAGAAAGAGGAATAATTACGCTATCTTCATTAACAAATAATTTGCAAATGGCGTGTGACCAAAGGAATGCTATAAGAAATTTGTGGAAATAGAGAGTAAGATATCTGATTGGGAACCGAATAGGATATAAGAGATAGAGAGTAACTTTTCTTTTTGAAATAGCTTATTCCCAAAAAAATTAAGCAAAAAATATCGTCAAATGGGAAATGGTTTAACCAATTATCACAATTTGAAGGAATCTTTTTTCAAATGGTCGGTCAGCGAAAACTAGTAATAATTTTGACAAATACAGAAAGAGAAATCGCTTTACCCTTTACCATAATTTGTCGGATATCTTTTTCTAATAGTTTAATAGCAAAGAATTTAGTCAAATTGGAATTGATAAATCGTTTTGCCATTTACCACAATTACCACAAATTGTTGGCGTTATTTTTCTGACTGATATGTAGCCAATATCTATTTATCACGTTGATTTTTAATTTCATTTTTTTGGTTGAAGACTTTTCGAAAAATAATTCGCACAAATTGTGCGTAGAAAAACAGTTTTTTATTTTTTATTTGTCAAAATTCCTTGTTATTATTGGCAACAGACCATTCAAAAAATAACGCCCACAAATATTTGGTAAATGGCAAAATTATATACCAATTCCAGTTTGACGAAATTTTTTATTTTCTTTCTTTGCATATAAACTATTTGCAAAATACAAAATAACTCTGGCAAATTACTGTACAGGACAAAGCAATTCCCTTCTCAATATTTGTCAAATTTCTTTATTGCATATTTTTTGACTACTCACGATTCGGAAAATTCTTCCTTCAAATTGTGGTAAATGGCTAAACCATTTCCTATTAGAAAATATTCTTAATTTCGTTTCTTTGGGAATAGGCTATTAGTTAAATATTTCTGACAATTCATAGCACACGACGTGTTATTCGAAGAATAATTTTGACAAATTATTCTTCGAAACTCTCCGTGGAAATTCTTTATTACATTTTTTTTTCACAGACCACAGACCATAACTTCGATACAAAGATAAACTATACTACATGGTAAAACGATTTTTAATTCTCTAATGATCAAAACTCTACTTTAAATTTCGTTCAGCGGACTTATCGAAATGTAAAATCGAACAAATATATATGGTTAGCTGCAGAACTATTTCTCATTCTCTTTTTGTCCGAATTTTTTAATATATTTATTTATTGTTTTTTACTGTAAACTATTTTAAAAATAACAGTGACAAATCATATGGTAAATGGAAAAACAAATTTGATTCTTTTTTGGACGAAAATTTTCATTACATTTTTTTTTACTGACAATTTAATAACTAATTACAACAAATTACTGTGTATGGCCGAATGATTTCCCATTTTCTATTTTATTTTATTTCGTAACCGTCGTTGAACAGCCGACCCGATTTCATGGGTTTACGACTGCCAATGTTCAACTCCGTAGCCTTGTAATTTTGAACCCAATCCAGAAGACAAGGGAACTCCTGGATCCAGTATTGGGAGAAATTTGCATTCGTGGAGGACTTCTTGATGGAGCTAACACGCATTTGCGTTACATGGAGAGGAAGATTACGAGAACTTTCCACGGTTAGCCTAACGGCAAGGGGACTCTAACTCATGATCCGTCTACCACTGAGGATATTTCACGTCAGCAGTGTGGTCGGTGCAATCTGGATGCGGAATTCGTATCGACTGGGATTCGAACCCGGTTCGTCGCATTGGAAGGAGAACGCTCTATCCCCTGAGCCATTTTGGCTCCCCATTTTCTATTTTATTTTATAACCGTCGTTGAACAGCCGACCCAATTTCATGGGTTTGCTACTACTAATGTTCAACTCCGTAGCCTTGTAATTTTGAACCAATCCAGAAGACAAGAAAACTCCTGGATCAGCACCTCCAGATGTATTGATTTGTTATGGGAACATGGAGGACTTTGAGACTCGACAGATTTAACGCGCATCAGTCACCATTTACTACACGGGGAGTCTTCGGCGGGCAAGGATCGGACCCACGACCTCTTGGACATGGGCCCAGCGCCCTACCGATCAGGCTATCCAGGTCCCCATTTGTCGAAATTCCTCATGATTTCTTTTTTCTTTTCTTGCGAGAGATTATGCGAAGAATAATTGCGAAAATTATGGTATATGGAAAAACGGCGCCAAGACATTTGAGTGGTCGAAACAAGCATTAAAATCGATGGAACGATAAGCTCCAGTTAATATCAGAGGTAGGCAGTTTCAAAACCTACTTCCATTATAAATCATCTTTTAATATGAAACTTTTCCTTAATCGTGATCATAATTTCATTTCGTTTAAAAACAATCTGGCATCGTGCTCTTAAGTATAAATAATTCGAAAAGGTTTCTGTTATCTTGGGCAAAAGACGTGTGCAGAAAACGAATGTTTCATTTTTATTTGTCAAGAATGACAATCCAATTGCTACCAGAAAAAATTGAAATAGAAACATTCTATTATATAAAGTTTCAGATATTAATTAAAGGATAATTTATGTTCTCAAGCGGTAGTCTATTTTCGTTTCCCTTGATTTATTTATTTATTTTTGCACTGAGAATTTTCCATTTTATTATCCGCTAAATAATTATCTTTTCAAATTTCGTCTTTGAAATTGTCATCGTCTGATAAGGTGTTTTTTTTTATTTTTTTTAACAGGAATTTATTATAATAGGAAGTGTGCTACTCTAAAAGTCTCGTTATCTCTTGCTTAAAAATTTTAAACGTATTAAACAATAATATAGCTCAAATCTGTTAAAACATTAATATCGTTCTAAATTGAACTTACGTATTATTAATTTATTAATTACATTTTATTATTTTGACTTATTAAATTATCGTATTTGCTAAAGTTGATTACAGGTGTCTATAAATGAATAATTACAAGAAACTACAGCGAAAGGTAATTTTTAATAAAGTAAAAACATCATTTGCTTCTAAAATTAAAAATATGAAAAAGTCGGAATGTTCTGAGTGCTCAAAAATAGGCTCACCTCTTCAACTAGGAACTCACTTCTTCAACTAGGAACTGACCTCTATAACCAGTAACTCACTTCTATAACTAGGAACTCACCTCTTTAACCAGGACAAAGGCATCCACATGAATGAAACAAGATTCCTGAACATCGAGATAAAATGATTTTACAGTTGTGAAGAAATCAAAACTAAATTTATACCCGAGATTCCCGCAAAATACTACGATGTATGATTTAATTCAGCATTTAATCTTCCTGCTTTCTTGATGAATTCAGGATGATTGAATTCAGGAACGTTGATGTAGGATCTTCAGTATCAGCTTTGTCAACCATTTACTGAATACAAAATTTTACTGCCTCTAGATGTCAAACTTTTTCCCCTTACACTGTGGAGAAAAAAGTATGGTCGAAACTCAAAACTACCAGAATATGGTAGAATTTACCTTTTTTTTCTTCGCTCAAAGGGGACACCAAAAAGCTGGCTAATTTTTACCGAAGAGTTTTGGTAAGGAATTTGGTAAAATAATCAGTAAAATATGGTTTTATAACCTGGGATAAACTTTGATAAATGTGCAAAAGTTTGATAATTTTATCATGATACCTTAAAGCAAGGGTGTCAAACTTGCGGCCAGCGGGCCGCATGCGGCCCGAAATTAACATTTTTTGTGGCCCAGTCAATATATCCGAAGCAAAGTAAAAATAAAATAGAAATGTGAATTAGAAACGAAACCAGCATATAAAATTATATTATACTTTATTTATAAACTATATGGATCATTTTAAATTGTCCGCTCGATAATGTAGAATTCGAAGTGCCTGAAATGAAGTTCGTTTCACACTAAGCTATCAATTAGATAGTACATAATCAGGTTTATCCTATTATAGCGAGGTAAGTTGGTTATCTTTCTCCAAGGTTCTCAATCAATTCTGGGATTTGAAAGAAAAAATATGTAAGTTTTTACAAACTATAAATCCAGATACAAGCTTGATCTTCGATCAAATATGGTTGCAAGATTTATCTTTTATGGTTGATATGACCAAGCACTTATCCGATTTAAATTTATTGTTACAAGGCAAGGATCAGATCATTACGAACATGTTTGACATAATTAAAAAAGCATTCAAATGTAAACTATTTCTTTGGGAAAGGCAACTGAAAAATGAAGATTTAACGCACTTCCCGACGTGCAACAAGAATAAATCTAGTGTAGATGATACTGCATCGTATCAAAAATACACAGAAAAAAATTTCAAATCTTAGAACAGAATTTGAAACATGGTTTAAAGATTTTAATTCTTTGGAAGACAAATTTTGTTTGTTTTCTTCGATTTTCTCAATAAATATAGACCCAGTACCCAGTTATATACAAATGGAAGTGATTGAGATTCAGTACGAATCAAATTTGAAGGCAAAATTCATTGAAGTGGATGTGTCTAAATCTCGCGAATATTTACCAGGAAGGTATGAAAATACTCGAAAATTCGCCTATGAAATTATTTCCATGTTTGGAAGTACTTATCAGTGAGAGCAATTATTTTCTGTTATGAATGGAAATAAATCTCCTGTTCGAAACCGTATTAATAACTCTCACGTTGGGTCAATTTCGAAAGTAGACTCGGCCATTAAAATTTCTCCCGAAGTAGAAAAGATAATAGCAGAGAAGAGATGTCAAGTATCAGGACGTAAACAATAATTTAACTTTATATATGTTTATTACAATTCAAAATAAAAATATTTGTTTCTATGAACATTGATTTTTTTTTGCGGCCCACCTGAAGTTAAGCATTGTTTATTTGGCCCAAGTTAGCTTTTGAGTTTGACAGCCCTGCCTAAAAGCATGACATGGAAACTCTTTATTCTGTTAAATTTACAATTCAAATTTGAATTTCTTTACTAAATGTATGGTAATAAAAGCAATAATTTTTAAAAAACCAGAGTTTTCTGTAAACCGTAACCATTTGAACAGAGAAATACCAACTGTATGGTTTAAATACCATGTATTTTAGCTTTATTAACTAAAATTAGGTATCTTTTTTTACCAGAATTATCTTACAATACGGCAATTTTATTAAAAATTTTTCCTCCGTGTATGGATACGCGTGTTCGTTAAGATAAGAATGGAAATTTTAAATTTTTGAAGTTGGATTTGTATAATCCTCTTTCATTAAACAGATTGTTGCATTGAAATTAAAAATTATTCAGTTAAGAGATCCCAAAAATTTTTTATTGCATTGATATGGATTCTTCTTGACATATATAGTTTCCGATTCAATTAAAATTCTTGTTTTTCGTAATTGCTATTGCAAATTCATCCACAAAATTTCTGAAGTTTTTATTAAATTTTTGGTTACAATAAAACTTATGAAATGTTTTTCGCCAAAGAAATTACGAAGCAATAGTGCGGAAAGTTATTTCCTACTTATTGCCTTAGAACTTTAATCATTTTGTATTCATTTTTAATTAAACACACACTTATAAAAAATTTTATTTAGAAATAAATATAACTTATCAAAAGAAATATATTTCATTTACTCTTTAACAGTTGTGACTCATCATCTGTTGCATAACAATGTTCTATTATGCGAGCACTTTATATTATAATAAAGGACCAACACTTTTATGTTTTAAGTTATTAAATGTATCTATAATCAAAATAGAAGCATTAAATGATGGATAAAAACTGACTTACATTAAACGCCGTAATAACTTACCTTAATTTTAAGTTGTTGACAGACCAAAAGTTTTGCCTGGCTTCTTTAATAATTAAGTATCCTACCATATGATTTTACTAACCAATAAAAATGTACTGACAACAATTAGAAATAGTTTTAGACCGTTGGGGTGGGGGGTGGAGTAAGACAGAGCAGTGGGTTGAGACCAGGTGCCTCGATTGTGTCAAAATTAATTGTTTTCCAGCGGGCAAACTCTAAATTATACTCCATTAGTCAAAAAGAAGGACCTACCTACCTTAAGGATTGCTCTTTTTGATAATTTCACGGCATCTGTGTTGATATGTTTACTTGGGTTTGGTTCATTTAATCGAAAATCACTTCATCTAACTGGACTAAATGACCCTGTAGGCTAAATGACACTGTGGGCCGAAGTTTCTTATCGACGGAATGACCCTGTGGATGAAATGGCTTCTCGACGAAATAATCCTGCCGACTTCGTATCCCTGTCGACGAAATGACGAACGAAATAGTCTTTGAGCAAAGTAGTGTTGATGAAACAGCCTGTCGATGAAGTGTTTGTCGCTGAAATGAACGTAATCCGTTTGCTATGTCAACTCTCTAATGTTCTTTTTTTTTTTAAAATTATCTTTATTTATTGGTCATTACAGTTATAAGAATGGTGTCCAGCTTATTATCCGTTAAATTAAGACTGATATTCTAACAAACAATAAAAATTGCTTCATTATTGCAGCACTGTTTTGTTACATTTCGATGTCCTGTCCTCTCGAGTACTGCCTGGTTTTGTTCTTCCCCAGGGCTCAGAAAAGCTGCAGTGCAACAGAAGAAGAAGATAATCACATCCATATATGGCAACGTTACTTTTAAAAAGTAACGAGTAGAAGTACAAGTATTTTTAAAAAAAGTAACGAGTAAAAAGTAAAAAGTTCTTATTTAAAAAAGTAACGAGTAAAAAGTACAAGTAAAAGTACAAGTACTGAACAAAAAAAGTAACGATTTAAAAGTACATTTCTAGGAAATCGAAAATTCAAAGTAACCTAAATTTTATTGAAAAATATTCTTATGTTCTTTAATGTTTTTGCAAAATTGTTGTTATTTATTTAATTATTTTTAATTTTGAAAGTTATGGATATTAATTTATTTTTAAATTCGGTAGAATATTATAATATAATTTTATAATATAATCGTATAATATAATTTTAAAATCAAATATAATTTTAATATCAAACTTTTTATGGATTTGCAAGAGAAAGAAATTTTATCTATTAATCTTAATTTTAAGTTTATTATTTTTATTTATTTAAATTACCATTGATTTAAAATTGTTTTACACTATAGAAACGCGTTTTAAAAACACAAACGTAAACAAAGCAAACACGGGGTTTCAGATAGCTTTGTGATCTTTGAGCTAGTAAAAAATAATTGAATGTGCAGTATAAGTTGAAACAGAAGGTATTTAAACACGAAGTTAGCTGTGAATGCATATATATTGCACATTAATTTTATAAATTAAAAAAAAACAATTATTTTTTTTAAATTTAATATTTTTTTTTTTTTAAAGTTTACCGAGCTTACCGAGTTTTAGAAAAAAGTAACGATTTCATTCGATATTTCCGTTACAAATACTTTTACTTTTTCCCTAAAAAAGTAACGAAAGTACAAGTAAAAGTACTGAATTTAAAAAGTAACGAAGTACAAGTAAAAGTACGTACTTTTTACTTGTACCGGCGGTACAAGTAACGAAAGTAAAAGTACTGCCATATATGATCACATCACATTCACAATAGTCTTAAATTGTCCTATAAAATAAAAATGTCTGCTATATTTTTCACTTAAATTCTAGTATTTCTAAATTTCTCATGTACACCCGGTTTTACTAGTGGAGTAAGACAGGGTGATTTGACTTTTCCTAGGAAAAAATAATATAAAAAAAGTAGTGCATCTATGACTTTTCATTGTTGACATATTGTACACAACTTAACAATGAATACCTCGAATAAATTTGGCAGTGAATTGGTCTAAGTGGTCTAAGGTCATCGAATCTTAGCTACCCGGTGTAATCCCATTTTCCAAAAGTTTCTATATTATATAGATAACTATAAAACATATTTATATTGATAACTGCCTAATATTTAGTTATGCAAGCTTTAATATGATTTTTAATTATGAAATTTATAATGAAAGGATTTAAAAATTAAATCCAGACTGTTGTATAAACAGTATTTTGATTTATAATTGAAAATATTTGTATTATTGTTGGGGCAGTTATAATTTATGACTTCGCATAGATATGCAGAAAGATAAACGTGTAAAAACTCGAAGTGAAAGATTTATTTTTCTGTTTCAACACTAATTTTATTGTTTTCATGATGAATACATTAATTAAGCGAGTGTTTTAATGGTAAGATTTAAATCTTAGCTGATGTTAGTTGCGAGAACAGATGCGACTTCCGGGGTTTGTTATTATCCGGTTGCGCTTGCAAATTTATTTACGGCATATAAAACGTTGTTTAAAGCAGCATAAATAACAGCAGTAAAATTAGAACCACTAAATATAAAATCAATAGTGAGTTTCAGGCGTGAGAAAGGGTAAATTTTTGTTAACTGATAAATATAATTTACATGGCCTTATATATTCTGCCTTTAAAATTAATGCCATTTGGGACTTTTTAATAATAAATTAAAATTGGTGGAAATTAAGTAGTGGATTTAAATATAGTTTAAAATATTAGAACTTTGCTGATTTAATTATTCACTTTCTGTTTTTTTTTAAATTTTTAAATTTTTTTTTTAATTTTTATTTTTTTTATTTTTTTGATTCTACATGACCGTGGCGTCATTTAGTATCAAATATGATAATATAGTTTAAAATATTCAAATTTTGTTGATTTAATTATTGACTTTCCGTTTCCTTTTTTTAAATTTTTTTTTTAGATTCTTCATGACCGTGGCGTCATTTAGTATCAAATATGATAATATAGTTTAAAATATTCAGATTTTGTTTATGCAATTATTCAATTTCTGTTTTTTGCGTCATTTATTATCAAATTTGATAATATAGTTTAAAATATTCAAACTGTCGATTCAATTGTTCACTTTCTGCTTTTTAATTTAGACACTACATGACAGTGGCGTCATTTAGTATCAAATATGATAATTTAGCTCAAAATTTATCATTTTAATGATCTCAAACTTTATGATTACATTTATTTAAAAATCACATTTTATTTCACAAAAGCAATTTTATACTTTTTCTAAAGGAAAAAAAACTGATGCAGACATGATAGGCAATAATTAAGCTCGCAATTTTCTGATATTTCTTTTAGCATATTTGCTATTTGAATAATTTCAAGAACTATTTTTTCAGTCATTAACAATTCATAAATGAAAGAGTGATTGAAAAATCGGTGTAAATAAAATAAATAAATTAGTTTTTAATATTTTTATTGGTTTCATACCGAACAATAAAGTATTGTCTATTTTTAGAATTTCTTAATATTTAATTTTACACATTATGAATTATTTGAAAGGTAACTACAAATGGTACTACAAATAACTGAAAGGTAAATACAAATAACTAAATTAATTACAGTACAGAGTTCAGACTTGTGTTGATATTTAGATTAGCGTTAATAAGCTAAAATTGTGCTATAGTAAAATTTTTCATGATAATAAAATAATTTTTTATTTAATATGCATGATTGTAAATAGAAAAAGCAAAAGATTTTCCACTAATAGAATTTTGATTTCCTTAAAATAAAATTTCGGAGCAGAAACTTTTTAGAATTATATTTCTACTTCGAATGGATTATTCCAAAAATCCAAAATACAATTAACGAAATTTACTATAGTCTTGACGTGTATTAATGTTACGGAAAATGCATAAAAATAAAAATTTGAATATTGAATCACTTTTAATAATAATAATAAGTATGATTGTTTTAAATTTTCAATGTGCATGATTGAGAAGTTAAAATGCAAACGATATTTAGTTATAATTTTTTTTGGATTTAAAACAAAATTTCAGATCAGCAAACGTCTGCAACTCAATCAATGCGATATCGTCTGCACGCATTTGTCTCTTGCATAGTAATTGTTCCATCTGTAGTGTGTATCAATAGAAAAGCAAGCAGCCCCTCACTCAAAATTATCTGGGCCTTTGTTTGTTGAAGAGGCAGATGCCTAGCACAACACCTGTTGACAACCTCTTGCGGCCCGGGCATTATTAAGGCGCCATTAAATAGATAAACAGGTTCATAGAGGGAGTCGTGACTTACTAATATGGATGATGGGTTCATCTATGCTTCTATTTTATGACTTCACTTTTTATTACTTTTCTGACTTGGGTGCAGTATTTGTTTGCGGGGGTGAATGTAGAATTTTTTTAGCATAAATTACATTGATATTGAAATGTGGTACATAAATGCATGATTGTTGTGATGTCACGCCTGCATTACACTACATTTCAATGCCGAAATATTTGTTCTTTAGTTTTTTAAAAAAAATTGATCATTATAAAACAACTGGTGAATTAAAATGCAACAATAGAAATGCAAGTGTAGGGCAAACGGGACATTTTCCCTGGGACCCTCATTTCTAGGAAGGGGATCAACTTTATCTGTAGTTATCTAGGGGATCCAAGGCAGGTGTTATTCGAAGAAAAAAAAACAAATTTTCTAATATTTGTAAATTCTTTTTAATTCATAAATAGCATCAATTATTAATTAAAATTGAAGAATGTGAATTTGAGATTTATTTAAACATTTTCGTGGTTACTGAACTGAACTATGGAAAGGAAATCTTCTCTTCTCACTGCTCACAGAGTTTCGTCTCTTAGAAAAAAAAAAAAGAAGAAAAAAAAAGAGACAATTATCCCCACCCTTTAGTTTTTCAAGCAGCCATAGTTATTGAACAGCGCATGAATATGTTCATACTTTGCAAAATATTGAATGTGTATGAATATGTTCAGATTTTTTTCATACTTAGTTAAATCAAATTGCTGTAGTGCATGATCCGTTGAATCAATTTTTACCGTAAAATTTTATGCAGTACTTTTTACGGTAATATTCATTTAATCACAGTGATTCAGTGATTTACAGTTAGTATTAAAAAAAAATATTGTGAAATCTGAGGTGCGTAATTTTTTTGTTCCGTAAACTTAGCGGTAAAAATATATTTTATGATAAAAAGTACTGGCACCCTGAGTGCCAGTCCTTTTTACCATAATTTGTTTCGGAATTTTTAAATGTGTATAGTTTGCTGTTTTGACTCTTTGTATTCTGAAATTTTAATGAAACTAAATTTTACTCATATACTAATCTATATTACCTTACTAATAAATATTAATATATTTTACTAATATTTATTATCTTGTTTAATAAATGAAGCTGTTGAAATTGTATATTTGCAACCCCTCGCTTAAACAAAGTTACACCGTCTATTTCCACCCCTCTACAAAAATATATCCAAAACTTTGTCATGAACTTATACTAAAAAATTGTTTGCATCTGAAATAATGCTCTTTTTTAAATTTTTTAACTGTCATTTAATTCAAAAATAAAATGCATAAAGTTTTTTTTTGTTGCTCAACAAATTAATTTAGTTGTCTAGCAGTTTATAATATCGACAAAATCATCAAGTTATTCTTATCATATTTATTAAAACAATTATACAAAATATTTCAATATTTTTCTACAATTTAACATTGTAGTTCTAAATCTATAAACTAACAATTAAATAATTTCTAAATCTGTGGAAAAGAATTAAAGTGCTTTGTCATTAATCCAATTTTAATTTTTAAAATTTAAATATTTATTCAGTTTTTTTTATCTCCTTTATTTTAGGTTCACAAAGTGCGAGCTTTATTCTGCATCAGTTTCGCAAACCTAAAAGAATACGGACGGCCTTCTCACCATCTCAACTCCTAACTTTAGAACATGCTTTTGAGAAAAATCATTATGTTGTGGGAACAGAAAGAAAGCAATTAGCCCAGAGTCTAAATCTAACAGAAACTCAGGTAAATATATAATTTGTTGTCGACAAAATTGTATACTTAAAAAGCATTAAGATCTTTTTAAAGATCTTAATGCTTTTTAAGTATACAATTTTGTATGTAATTAAGACGTCGGGCCAATGCCCTGCTCGCTGCGCTCGCCAATCACTGGAGCTGCTTTCACATTTCCCTTTGGATCATTTTGCTTGCTCAGTGACTGTTCAAGTGTTTTAGTCTAGCTTTTTAAAATGAAATTTCAAAAATATGCAATAAGAAAAGGAAGGGATACCTTTAGTTAATATGCATTTCATTCAACTTATATGCATTACTAGGGGGTCCAAGCTTCCTGTTCGCTGCCGCTCCCCAACCCCGCTCCCCAACTTCGCAATAATTGTTGTTTCTTGGTAGAAAACAGTTTTTCTACCCAAGTCAAAATTATTCACTTAACATTTCTGAACTAAAATGAATTCTGTTGGCTTACGCTTGTGCTTCCACTTTCTACGCTCAAATATTATTATTATAAATATTTAGATCTGTTGGTGAACAGAAGTAATTTTTCTATGCCATCATTTTATGAAATAACATTTATATTGCTATAACATTATATTGTTCAAACAAATGTGATGCGTTTACAACCGTAATTTAATGTTTTCGTTTACCAAACGGGCGGATTTATTCTATACTATTTTTGCTTGTTTCTCATTGTGCATGAATCTGTTCGATTGTTTTCTAAATTATTTAATTGATCTTTTTAACTGTAATTTATAACAATATATTAATGTTATTTGGACAAAAATATTAGTAAAGCGGTTAATAAGGTTAGACCACTTTTCTAAATAACTTTATTTTGTAATGTAGCGCTGAGTTACATTATAATAATAAGAATAAATGAAAAAGAAAACAATTCACTTAGTGTTAAACTCTTGAATTAAAAGCGTAATAATAGCAGTACTGGAAAATAATTTTAAATGAACACTAGAAAGACGGAAATTCAGTAGGGGAGAGTGGGGTCAATTGTAACATTTTTTACTTAACTATTTTTAACTAACAAAAAATCCAATATATTATTAGTATTAATTGACAGACGAGTAAAGTAGACTATCCTCTACTAGAAAAAAAACCTTATTTTAAATGTTATTATATTAGTTATTAACAATTTTTGACAGTCGTGCACTTGTTACAATTGTCCCCACTTACGGGGTCAACTGTAACAGTTCATAAATTCAACTAAAACATGCTTAATTATACATATTATCATAGTTGTGATATATTTTTTTATTGATCAAAATAGTAGTGATATTTTAGGAGTCAAAATAATAATGAGCAGAGACCTAAAGGGTTAAACTTTTAACTTTAAGGGGTTAAAAATTTTAATTTATGCTGTGAAAGATGACAAATAAAATAATGCACATGCAACATAATATAAATGATATAGGAAACTATTGGTGGTTCTTAAAGAGTTAAGTAATGGTTTGTAAACGTAAGATTATTTATTTTCAGCTGTTACAATCGTCCCTTTACTTATTGTTACAATTGTCCCCAAGACGCCATTTCAGCTTCATTTGTTAAAAACAATGCTAGTTAATTAGCAAAACTAATACTTTTTTATTGAAATGTTAATTAAGGTGTCCACTTACATATTCTGTTACTAATTTTTATTTGTTTAAACAAAATTACTTTGTTACAATATAATATTCCAATACCAAAAAAAGTACTTGCGCGGCGTGAAATTATCTTTTGTGATGTAACTCTTTCAAAAGTACATAAAAATGGTTGCCATCAAGGGTGCACATGTAGATTTATTAAATACACCTTGTGCGCCACATAGGAACCAAATCTAGAACCCGACACTCGAAATTTTTGCTCTGTTACAATCGTACCCTGTTACAATTGACCCCACTCTCCCCTATATACCTATATTACCCAACAGAGGTCAAAATGACTGTATTGTGAAAGAATAAAGAAATTTGTTTAAAATTAATTTTTAATATTTCTTATATTATTTACAGTTATATAACAAGTTATTAGTAAATATTAACAATAACAAAAAATATATGCTGTACAAAAAGTCACAAAATCCTAAGAAATTGCGTCATTACATATACACCATTGCTTTTCTAATTGAAATTAAAAAGCAGTCAAAATGACTTCCTTAGGCAATCTAGTGTTAAGGATACAAAAATATTTATAGAAATACAATGTCTTTATGACTTTTATTAATTTTATGCTGATGATAACCAAAATAATAATGAAATGAATGAGGAAAAATGACGTGATTCCAACCAATAAAAAATGCAAGGACAACTATGGCAAACTGCGACACCTTCCTTAGATTTTTATCTATAGTAAGATAATTCAATTTTAGTGCATTTTATTTCTATTTCAATTTAATTTTTGAAACAAAAAAATACCCTTATATGCGCAGTTCATACTTCAATGCATAAACCACAGCAGTCTTAAGTTTCTCCTTTTCTTATTAACTTAACTCATAAGATAAATGAAATCCAAAGAATAGATTAATAAATTTTTTAAAAAAAACTAATAATTTTTTATAGAATAAACACTGTTTAAAATTACATAAAAATGCAGCTACTATTCCAAATAAAATGCAACCTTCGCAAATTAATAGGAATCATTAATGCTCAAATGCAACTATTTCTGAATTATTCTGTTGCATGTGTAATTTAATCAGCATAATTGAAACAAAAATGTAGCACAGTTACCCAGTTTGTTGGTTTATATGAACAGTTCAATTTCAATTTATCACGTCTAGCTGGACAATAAACTTTTTTTTCATTGCCAGCGCGAAAAAAGAAATTTAATAGGATTTGTGATGAGATCACATACCAGGGTGGTCACAGAACAGAGAAATCATGCTGAACAGGGAAAAGTCAGATAATTTTATCAATCTGGAAAAATTAGAGAAATGTTAGTGAGTGGTTACATGTAGTGTAATTATTACAGTAAAAAGTAGGGACATTTTTTCAGTGATAATTACAGTAAAAACACTGAATCCTTTTAATTAAATAAATATAACTCTAAAAGTTATAGTATAGTATTTTACGGTAGAATCAATTTTACGGATGATGCACCCGAATTGCCGGTACTTTATACCTTAATTTGATCCCGATTTTTTTACAGTGCAAAGGGTAATAATTAAAGATTTTATAGTCGAAAAAAATTGGGAACCATTGTAAAAATCTCGATAATTTATTCCATATGTCCTTTTCGCAGTATTACAAAATATTTTTGTACAATTTTCATTTCTATATTATGATTTTTAATAATTACCTAAATTTCAAAAAAAAAAATTTCAAAAAAAAAGTGCTTTATGGCAAAAAAGACAATCGAAATTACGATAATTGTTGTTTTAGCCCTTGTACAAACATAAAAACGGAATATAATCTGAGCTACTCATTGTTTACTGTTGCATTTAAAGGCTTTTACACACTATTTTTTGTGTAACGGTTATTTTTTTCGAAGCGTTGAACGTCAAAACTTTTGCACGTTTTCCAATTACTCTCCTAATTTCAAGACACGCATCTTCTTTTAAGCCAACGTTTACCTGTTTTCAGATTATCTTAAGTAACGGGTATTTATTCCATGGGCATGAATCGTGTGTTAAGTATTTGTTTTGTAAACATCTGGTAACCTAAACAGAGTCATGCACTTAAAAGCCCATCCTAATAACATTCTATCTCTAAAGCTTTTATGAGTCAGATAAATGGAAATGAATGTTTACCATCAGCAATATGCAGCCTCTACACGAATTAGTAATTTTAAACGTCTATCAAACCTATGTGGAAGACGTGGCAAATATAAATACCCGCTATTTGAAAATACCTGTTACTTTAAAAAGATTGTAACGACCACTTAAAAGGAATTTGCTTTTAAATTGAATAGTTTATATGTCTAAAATTATATTTTATGATAAGAATTGTGCAAGATCTATGTATCAAATTAATGTAATAGGGAATGATGTAGGTTAAATACGCCTTTAGATATGGAATGTCATTTATAAATGTCATGGTAATTAAAGAATATATTTTGCTTCACATATTTTCATCACCGATGAGTTACTTAACCGGCAAGATATTCGTCTTTTGATTACTTGAACAGCGACATTTTCGTCTTATGATTTACTTAACATACAAGATATTCGTTTTTCGATTGCTTAACCGGCGAGATATTCGTCTTGTGATTACTTAAACAGCAAGATATTTGTCTTGTGATTTAGTTGTGATTTCGATTACCGGAAAGACATTCATCTTGGGATTTACTTAACTGGCAAAACATTAGTCTACTGTTTTGCTTAGTCTACTGTTTTGCACAACATATTCGTCATGTAATTTGCTTACTCGGCAAGACATTCGTCTTAGAATTTCTTTAACCGGCAAGTTTGTTATTTAATTGGCAAGATGTTCATCATTAGACAGCATCTGTTGATTTAAATTATATTTGTTTGTGGTTTGAATCTTTAAATTTTAATTTCAGAAGTTTCGCAGATAAAGATAACGCTATAAAATTCTTGATACATTGAGAAAAAAGTATTGTCAAAACTAACAGAACATAGTAGAGTTTACCGTGTTTCTGGCAATAAGTGAACACCAAAAAGTTCGGTAATTTTCACCAAAGCACTTTTGCAATGATTGTGGTAAAATTAACTATAAAATATGCTTTTACAATATGTGACAAAATTTCGTCAACCAGTCAAAATTTGGCAATTTTATTATGATACCTTAGTACATGGCATAAGACCATTTACTCGGTTAAATTCACTTTTCAGTTCTATATTTTTTGCTCAGTGTGGTAATAAGAACTATAATTTTGAAAACCATAATTTTCGGTGTACCGTCATCTTATCAACGGAAAAATTACCAAATAAATGGTTTAAATACCGTATATTTTGGTTTTCATTACCAGAATTATGTTGTTTCTTTTTAACCAAATATGTCATTTTACCATTAAAAAATTACGGTAAATTACCGTACTGTACGTACGGTAATTTTAAGATCATTTTTTTCTCCGTGTAAAAAGTTTAACTAGCCATGAATTTAGATTACTAGAAAACATTATGATTACTGAAAAAAGATTTTCACTGCTTAGATTGCATTTTTACAGAAACTCTTAAAATTTTTGCGGGTTAGCTACATATTCAGACGGTATACTTTCAAATGCTTACACATTTTATCTAGCTATAAATCCATCAATGTATCATTAAATTAGATGATTAATAGTAGATTTCTTGAATTCTTTTTAAAATCCAATTAAAGGACCTTGAAAGAAAAATGATCAAAAATCAATTAAGGTCAAAGAAAGTTTCGGACTCCTTGATCCTAAAAATACAACAATTTATTTTAGTCTCAAATGATTTTAATTGAATTAGTGTATTGGCTAATGCAGTTATATTTCAAAACACGAGAGAAACTAAGTAGTTTCGAGATAAAAAAAAATAATTTCAAAAGCTTCATAATTTTGATATCTTAAATGCTTTTAAGAGATTATGATGTCTTCAAATTTTAGTTTTGATATTCCGTATCAAACTGATGTGTAATGTAGATGTAGTCTAAAAATAGAAAGAAAATTTCATAATTTTAATATTTTTTTCGCTTTTAAGAGATTATGACGTTTTAAAGATTTACTTTACTATCTCATCTCAAACTTATGCAAACTTAAATAGTATGAAGATTAAGAAAAAACTTCATTTTTTTAATATTTTTATACTTTAAAGAAATGATGACGTTTTGAACTTTTATTTTAATATCCTGCCTCAAACTTATACGCAAAGTATTATGGAAATAAACAATAAAAAAGCTTCACATTTTTAATAACTTATACGTTTTTAAGAGATTCTAGCGTTTTGAATTTTTGTTTTAATATTTCGTCTCAAGCTTATGCGTAAAGTAATATGAAGATTTGAAAAAAAAAATCGTATCTTTAATGTCTCTTACGTTTTTAAGAGAATACGATGATTTGAACTTTTATTTTAATATCCCGTCTCAAATTTATGCTTAAAGTACTATGAAGATAAACAAAAAAAAAACTTCATTTTTTTTATTATCCTTTACGATTTTGAGAGATTATATAGTCTTTTGAACATTTATTTTAATATCCTGTTTCAAACTGATGCACAAAGTAGTATGAACTTAAAAAGCTTTAAAAAGCATCATTATTTAGATATTTAAAACGCTTTTTAAAATACTGCAATGCTGTCCGGGCAGATCTGCAGCCCGCTGAAATGCAATTCGAGAGTAGAAATTCGAATCATTGAAAGAAACTTTTTCGTTTATGAATTCCACGCTAGGAGTTTGTTTAACTCTAATTTGTTCGGAAGTTGAATTTTAAGCTCCTTCTTTTTTTTTTTTTTATTGCTTTCAATAATGATTATGTACCCATTTTTGCAGAAAACCATAATTATCTCCATTGATAACTTCTCACTTGATGTCAAAATTAATAAAAAAAAACTGTTCAAATAAAGTTTAAGAAAAGACATTATATTTTGCCAAATGTAATTATAAACATTTATAATCATTTTTTTATAAGAAAAATAAAAGCTATTTTCTATTTGATCTTATATAAAGTTATCATTATATATAGTTTACAAGAAAATTACTTATCAGTATTATTTCTTATCATTTATCACTTTTTATTATGCTATACATTCTGTTAACAAGATTTTTTTAAGTATAATTAATCATTTTCCAAATACAAGTAATCGTTCATTATATTCTAAATATCAAACTAACAAAATGTTCTAACATAAAACTCTAATTTTTTAAACAAAATTATCTTTTTTTAAGAAAAATAAAAATAGAAAATTTAAAAATAAAAAGGAATTAGCGATAAATGTAAGGCAATGATGGGGTCTGTTCTTAGAGAAAGCCGTATTAAAAATATAAAATTAATGAAAAATTAAATAAACATAAAATTAATAAAAAACATAAAATGTTGATGGCTTTCAATATTTTTTTCAAGACGGCCAGGTTTATAAAAAAAAAAATTCCTCGTTTTGTTTGAAATTGCAGCTGTAGATAAAATTTTACATTCTTGTTTAGTTTTATACATTCGAATTTTACCAACAAATCTTTACATTTTAATATGTAAGAGAGTTTTGTAGAGATAATTATTTTAGTAAACAATATTTAATCCTTTAAAAATAAGTTTTTGCAAAAAAATTTTTTTAACGAAGACAATTACGTTCCTTATATTAGTGGAATAAAAAGTTTTATTATTTTTTACAAGAAAAATCATTAGTCTTAAAAATATTTGTATTTGCATATTTTTTCTCTTCACATATTTTTTTCTTCAGAATATCAATTTTGGCAGTTAAAATAAAGTTAATAATTGTTGCATTGTTGCGCATGATTTTTACTCGTATACTTTCTTTTCTATAATTAATTTAATTATTTTCAATGAACTTGGTTGTATTTTGATTGTTAAATATCCGACATTTTAAAAGTAGGTTAAAACCTTATATAACTCTGCATAAATTCGGAATAGTTAAGCTGTACTATAAAATATAAATGTAAATGTTACAAGCAATTAAATTAGATTAAATGAATTACTCTTTTATGTTAAATGGATTATATAAGAAGTTAAAATGCAAATTTAAATGATAAAATCTGAGGAAACAACGACGCCAGAATGAGCAGCTGAAAATTAACTGCATTTTATGATATCTGCTTAGCAATTGTATCTCAAAAATTCATATTTACAGATCTATCCATACTTAATTCATTAAACATTTCTGCCATGCATGTAAAAAAAATCAAGGATAAAAAAAAATTCAAATTTGAAAACTAAAACTAAGATAATACCTTTAAATAGATCAAAGGAATTCAAGGGAATATATTAATTTAACAAATTAATATTCACAGTTTCGCTTATTCTAACGCCACACGTCTTAGGAAACAACTGGCAATAATTACTCAAAAGGACAAATCGAATCATTTAAAAACTTAACACATAATTTATAATAAGGTGAGAATATAAAACCAACATACTTTAAGAATGATAAACACATCTGGATTGCTATCTAACTCATATTTTACGTGGTGCGAATAACTTCATCAATTGTTACAGTTACAATTATCTCGGAGGGCTGAACTACATCTTGACTAAGAAAAAAAATGAAAACCTTTTGATGCAAAAATCATGTTCTGCGATCCTTTATGCGCAGATATGAAAAAAGCTTTCAGTACCGAATGGAGGTTTTTATCTCTTTAATGAGAACATAGCCGATTTTTTGCATCCACCTTTTTCAAAGTTGCCAAAAATGAAATTTAAATGCCCGTAACTCACGCAGACGATATCTCTCCAAATGGCGCGAAAAACCGATTCAGGCGATGACGATGATTCGGCTAATGGATCTGCTGACATTTTAGAGTTATTACGATTTGTTCCACTTAAGTTTAGAGCATAGTTTAGTTGACGCTTATCAAGTTTCTTTTGCAGATGCTGCGTTTTTAGGAAAAGAAAAATTATCGATGACATTATGCGACTATGATTTTGTTTTCGATTCGCTTAAGTAAAAATGTATATCGCGGCGATCGCAAATAAGATACTTCCATATGGTTTATGCCTTAGTTTAAGGATGTGGTATCTTAATGTTTTAAAGTGCTAGAAAATATTAAGGTACATTTTTTTCCGTAGAGAATGTATTATAGAATCCTGCTTTACTTAAAATAATTGCACTCCAAAAACTGTATTATAAATGTTGGCAAATTTACGACATTTTTATCTTTCTGAAGAATGTGTTTAAAAATTCTGTAGTACTTGAAATATTTGTTATCACTCAAAATATTTGTAATAAATGTAAATTCAAAAAAAAAAAAATTAGCAGAGAATAAGTTCTAAAATGTTATAATATTTAAATTATTTGTATCACTTAAAAAAATTTATCCTTTATGTTAACAAATTTTTAAAAAAATCTGTTGAAAATATGTTTTGATATAGTATAGCACTTCAAATATTTACTATTACTCTAATAAGAGTATATTGGTAAATTTTATGACATTACTTAAAATATTTGTTATCATTTCAAAAAGTGTATATACCAAATGTTGGCAAATTTTAAGACATATATCAATAGAAGGTATGTTTCAAAAATTCATAGAACATAAAATTATAGTTATCGTTTTAAGAGTGCTTGTACTAAAATTTATGTATAGTGTTGAAAATAATACTTTTTTTTAATGTGCTTTTATATTTGTAATGGATAAAATTGTTTTAAAGATTGTTTCCTATAACAATCTTAATATGCTGTATGCAAATAACCTATGCTCAAATAAACAAAATATTTTACGAAAGCTTACAAAAAAAATGGATAAAATTAAGTAAGTTAAAAAAATATTTTATGTGTAATTAGCAACGAAAAAAAATTATTTCAAAATAAATAAATTTTTTAAATCTACTTAGACAATTTCAAAATAAATAATTATTTTAAATGTACTTAGTTAAGCAACGTATTTAAATGTAAATAGTTCGACAATACATTTGAATGTAAGTAGTTAAACAATATATTTCAATGTAAATAGTTAGACAAATACTGTAATAGAATTAGTAAGTCAAAAAAATAGAAAATAAACTTTTCAAGGCTAAATTCAGTGAAGAAAGGGAAATATTTCAGGGTAATTATATATGTCTACCATGCTATATAGCTGTAACCATAAGTGAGAATTACTAGTAGATGGCTATAAGTCAGAACTGCTAATACATAGCTATTCGATGGAACTATAAATCTTAAAAGGACGCCATACTACGGAAGAAACATTTTGTCGTAAATTCTCTTTCAGTTCAATTACTAATTTAAAATTTCAAAGAAGGAAAAAATGAGTTCTGACAAACGTTTCAATTACTGAAAAAAAAATTTCAAATCATCAAAGTGAAAATAAATTATAAGAAGATAATTTAGAATTACGCAATGGAGAAGTTCTCTTTCAATAATTTGTTTGTATTTTGATATTTTGAATTTTTTTTTCTGCTATTGAAACTTCATGGCTTAACCTAGGTTGGCCGGAATTCACTTTATATTTTTTTTAAATTTTAATTAGTAATAAAGGTGAAAGAGAATTTGCGACGAAAAATTTATTTCGTGATATGGCTTCCTCTTTGACTGTAAACAAAATCTATATAAGTCCCTGATGAAAGGATCAAACTATAAGTTAAAAACTAAATATTTGAACCATAAAACTTAAATTATGAGTTGAAACTATACGTAAAACTTATAAGTTTTTCCTTGAATGTTTTTTTTTTTTCGGTGTGCAAGTTTTTTCAAACAAATATTTTGTACACATCAAAATTTGAAGAAATCAATTTTGTAAACAGGAAATATGATAAATCTCAAAAACAGTGCTTGCTTTACAATAAATAGCTGCATATCTTCACTAATCCAACCTGAAAAATACAACATCATGAATATTTCAAACATGAATGAGTAATTCTTTTGTAATCAGCAAACTTTATACGTATTTTCTTTCTAAAAACCCAAAATTGAAGTTTTATAAACAGCTAAATTTTAAAATAGCTTGAAAATATGAATTTTTGCTTTTAGAAATAGCAAATGATTATATAAATCTCGCAAACAAAGAAATTGAAACATTTTAAGACATCAAAATTTGAAGATATAAATTTTGTTAAACTGGAAATCTAATAGAACTCAAACATTGTATCTCTTCACAAAATTCGAACCGGAAGATAGAGTATCATTTTCCCACTATCTTCGGAAGTGATTCACACGGCACTTTTTTTTTATTGTATTGTTTTTTAATATCCGTTTACACCGTGCCCGAAACTTACCTGTATTGTTTCCTTTCTTTATTTATTGCTAACAATTTTCCTACTTTAAGTTCAAGCCTCCCCTCTCAACACCATACGGCAGACGAGAAATAATATCTTACAGGTGGTAATCGTTTTCTAAGTAACATCACTTGTATTGGTTTATCTCATAACTGTAACTGTCGCTGATCTATCTACTTGCATGAGTAAGCTAACTGCCCTTATAGTTTTAACCTTATAGGCGAAACTATGATACTTTTTTTGTTGTTGTTTAAGTTAAAAGGATATTTCCCATTGTTTTTTTAGTTTTTTTAATTGATAATATATATTATTAAATTATATTAGTTTTTTTTTTTACAAAAAATTACTTCATTTTAATATATTTATTGAAAAATAATTACTATACGTGGAAAATAAAATTAATAAAAAATAATCTTCATTTTTAATTATTGTATTATTTTTTCCACAGACTACGTATCGTATCACATAGAGAAAAAAAGAATGGTTAAAACTACTAGAATATGGTGAAGCCTACTATGTTTCTGGCTCTAAGGGTACTTTAAAAAACTCGGTAATTTTTATCGAATATCTTAGGTAATGATTTTGATAAAATTAACAATAAAATATCATTTTGATTGTGTGCAATAATATTTGGTAAATGTACTAAAATTTGGTTATTTTATTATAGACACATTAGAACGCAACGTAAAAATGATTTATTTGGTTAAATTTACACTTCAATTTTGTATTTTTTCTGAATGTGTGGCAATAAGAACTATAATTTTGAAAACCAGAATTTCCGGTAAACCGTTACCTCATGAACGGAAAAATTGTTAAATGAATGGTTTAAATGTCGTGCATTTTGATTTTATTGACCGGATTTTTTTTTTCTTACTAGAAATGTCTTTACCGTACAATACTGCAATTTCACCAGATTTTTTTTCTCTATGTGCCAACTAAATTTAACGTAGCATACTGTGATACTGTACTTTTTAAAAGTATTTCATTGGTATAAAGTTTATAACTAGAAAATTAAATAACTAACATAAAATTTATAAAATAAAATCTCTTTACCTATGTTTCTATTGACTCGTTACCGGAAGGGGGAATTTTACAATCGAAATTTCGATTATTTTCTGACAAAAACCAAATGACACAGGACTAAAAAGAAGAAAATAATGAACCCGTTTAAAATTTGAAGAGCTACTTGTAAATACTAAAGCAGTATAATATTAAGTAAAAAAATAATTTTATTTTTGTCAAACCTAAAAAGAGTAACGTAGCTTTAAAAAAAATTATTACTTTAAAGCAAATATAGAAATTTTATGAGGCACTAATTATATTTACTTGTATTCAAAAATCTAATTTTAATCAACTGAACTAAATTTTATTAGTAGTACAAAAAATTTATGAATTAGATTTCTTATATTTTTTTTAAATATTTTTTTCGTAGTTTCAAAAACACAAATACTCATAATGAAAAATGTTGCTTAATAATTATTCTAGCGATCCTTTATTATAACATAAATCAAATTTATTTTTTAAATTAGATTAATTAGGCTGGAAATTTAGTTAAAGTAATGAACTTGATACGAGATAATGTATCAAATTCATGATTTTCATTGGATTTGAAGCATGATGCATGGATATCATGTATCAAAGTTAAAATTTCAGAGCTCGTAAGCCTATATCATATTATTCTATATAATTGTTAATTTTTGTTAAATTCGTCAATTTTATTTTTAATGCTCAAATTTTGATGTATATAATTAAAAATATCAAGTTTTATTTAGCAGTTTTTTTCCCCATCATGATTTTTATTTATTTTATTTTTATAACAGTTCTAACTTTGTGTTCCTAAAACTATTATAATCATGCTATTAAAATTGATTTTTGCTATGTTTAATGAGTTTTACTTACAAAATCATTTTTCTGTATTTTAGGTGAAGGTTTGGTTCCAAAACAGGCGAACCAAACACAAAAGGCAGAAGCAAGAGGAAGAGCAACATACTCGACCTTCCGACGGGCAGAAAGAAGGAAAAGAAGACGATGAATCTAAAGATGGCCGTTCATCACCCTTATCCCCAGGAATGGAAGACTCTGATGAATATCCCTGTGAAGATGACGATGATGAATGCGATGACGCTCCATTCGAACATCACCAAAATCCTACCTCATGATGCCACTCTCCTTTTTGTAAATAATCCATTATTGTCGAATAATTTCTGTTCGAGCGAAATGGGCTGTCATGAGCTCTAATACACTTTTTTGTGCACTGTTCCAAATTAGCATTAAGAGTCAAGAAAAAATGTTACTGAAGTAAAAATCCAATTCTCGTATCACGTTTTAAGTTTCACTGGTGAAAATGACGTCACATATACTTCAGTATTCATTTGTGTCGTGCGTCGACTCTCATTCGCCAAACTAATCACGTGGTACGAGTTTAGACTGATGCTTTTCAAAGTGGATGTTATAGGTTTCAACAGATACAATCTTTCAGGGCAAAATCCCACATGGACATAATCTAGTCAGGATAAAATCTTACTCCGAAATCTTACCCAGAAATGTTTTGTTCGAGCGAAGTTTTGTCTACGAGAGATTATGCCAACTACAGATTTGGTTTTACCAGATTCGCATTTCAACTGTTTGTAAACATTTGTGGACTTTCAAGCGTAGAGTGGACTTAAATTTTGCCAGGGACATGCTGATCTTCGATGCAATTGTTTTACTCTTACATTCCAGTGATTTCATTAAGATAATATTTTTTTGAGGAGCTTGAAGTGTTACGAACTTGTTTACAATGTCAAGGAAAAATAAAAAACCAAAGATGCATGATTGTCACGTGATTTACTTTTGATTCATTCAGATTCCTATCATTTATCATGCTTCTACTGAGTGAATACAGATATTCACAGACGAAATCATATTAAAAATGAATTGAAATGAATTTATTTCGTTTTGAAAGTTATTTATATGTTATGTTGTATAATTTGTATTTTTTTTTCTTTTGCAATCTTTCTGACATTTCATGTTTAAATAAATTCTAATATTACAATGAAGTATTTTGTTTTAATTTCCTAACGACTCACATAATTTTTAGAGCTACGAATCAATCGAACAGATAGGTTTTTTTTTTGCACAATTTACTTTGAAAGGCTTGAGACTTTAAAATAATAATCAAATTCAAATTGTACAGGACATGTTTTTTTGTTTTGTTCGAAAAACACTGGAACTTTGAAACACTAAAACTTTAGAACTTTGTTTACTGAACGCAAAGTCACATTTAAAATGATGAGCACTACCTTCAAGTTGTTCAGAAGAAGATTTGTTAGTTTTATTTATTTATTTATTTATACAATTATTTATGTATTCAATTATTCATTTATTTAATTTTGAATAGCACCACTTTCTTGACGTAGTCAATAATTTTTTCCACTTTCGAAACAAAATGTCCAAATTTTTTAGAAGCTAAAAAATCAGATTTCGTCAAACCTATTCCTTAGTTTAGTTTTCGTTTTCTAAAAACAAAGCCACATTTAAAATTTGAACATTACTTTGTAATTAGTTGTTCAGACGAAGTCTTTTTTTGAATTTTATTTATTTATTTAATAAATTATTTATATATTCTTTCATTTATTTATTTACTTTTGCAAAGCACCATGATCTTGAAAAAGGCAATAATATTTTTTTCCCCTTTTGAAACAAAATTTCCAACATTTTTAGAAGCTAAGAAATGAGATTTCGTCAAACCTATTCCTTAGTTTAATTCTCTTTTTTTAAAAACAAAACCAAATTTATGATAATGAGCATCACTTTCTAATTGTTTTGAAGAATGTTTTTTTTAGTTTTATTTATTTATTTATACAATTATTTATGCATCAAATTATTTATTTATTTATTTTGGCAAAGCACCACTCTCTTGATGTAGGTAATAATAATTTTTTCCTCTTCCGAAAATTTTTTTAAATTTCCAATGGCAAGGCAAAAGGTACAAATAGAAAGATGAAATAAATAACGAATACAAATGTATGTAGGATAACAAAGAAAGAAGACCGAAGTCATTGCATTAAAAGTTCTCTTGCTTCCCAATATCTTGAGGACTCAGTGTGTCCATGAAGGACCCCACATGGAAGCAGGTGGTCCCTGCCCAATTTCTCTCCAGATTTACAAAGTGGACAAAAAGGCGTGGTGGAAAGGCTTGTGCGGTATAAGTGAACAGAAAGCGGTATAAGTGAACGAAGACGTCTGGGAGACGTCATTTGTTTCTTATGTCAAAACAATAATTGACGTGTCTCAGACGTCTTCAACAGAGAGATACCAACTTGTTCCGGACAGCAAATAAATATTTCAAAGTGGTAGTTTATCAATTGTTATTCTTGGTTTAATAAATTCAATTTAGTAGATTTTTATCCACCCCTATTTCTAAATAATTCTCAGGCTTATATAATTCACCACTTTATAGTAGTTATATCATGCAAATACCTTTCAAAAAGCAAGCAAAAATAGTCAAATATTTATTATTCATTTGTTATTAATAATGTTATTCAAATAAAGTATTTTGAACAAGATACAAAGCTACATTTGAATGCATAACAACCGATAAATAAATAGTATTTCTCGACACATTACTGTTGCGTTTAATGATATTCAGGGGTTAACATTTTTTCGAAGCTCCTACACTAAGGAAGATTTGAAAAAAAAAGCCACAGTTTAAATACCTCACATTAAAAGTTTAACACTGAATTAGCCATCACACACAAAACAATTATCTATGCTTTAAGACCGATAAATAACTAAAATATTTTAAAAGTTATTAACCTTTTTTAAAAATCGACAATTTTTGGTGACATTTTTCCTCTTAAATTAAAATTATCAACACCAATGCCTTATTCTCAATTTTTGCAAATTTTTATGAGCCCAAATAATGCAGCATCGGAATAAGTTTTTAAATATTAAAAAATTGGACCACAAACGCTTTTCCTTTTCCCAAAACTGTGGCTTTTTTTCATGTTGATATTTCACGCCGTTTTTAGAATGAACATAATAAGAACAGAATTTGCCTGATTAAAAATACGATAACATATTATTAGTAAAATATATATATATATATATATATCATTTCATGAGACTACAGAGCTTTCGAGGAACAGTCTTTGCCATGGAAAATTCTGTTTCAGCTACATTTATTGTATAGTATTTCAAAATTTGCAGTTTAGAGAGAAGTGAGTTAAAAAACAAATCTAGACAAATCAAGAAGTTTCAATTGCGGAAAAAATATTTTCAAAATATCAAACTGCTGCGCTGTTAGAACTTTCTCGGAAAAAAAGTTAAATAACAATTTATTTAATTTTAATCTACCATATTCAAACAAAACAGTCAAATAACCGTAAATAAGATGGTATTCAAACTGTAAACTATGAGGAAAACCGTTTATTAACTGCTTTCACTCAATGCGGTTAAACAACTAGAATTTTATCGTACCAATTACGCCCTCCTAATGAAGTTACTTAGTTCCTTCCAGCTGTGTTCATACAATAGCCGAAAGGGCTAATCTATCAGTCTCATGATCAACAAAACGGGGGCGAGTCCTAGCTTTCACTATATTTCATCAATTCTCTTTAACTCTTAAAAAGTTACCAGTGTGTTACACTCTCCAAAGTACATTTCTTAACGAAAAATCTATTTCCAAAGCCCAGTTAAATTCGTTTTTACGGTTTTGAAACCATACTAGTTGTAAATAGTTAAAAAAACAGTATAGTTTTGTATTAACGTTTTTTTTTTACCATTCTAGCTGCAAACGGTTTCAAAAACCATAAAGGTAAAAAAATGTTCTTTACCGTAAACTTTTCTGTTAATTGGATGGACAGACTGCCACCGGTTATTTTACCATAATTTTTTAGGATGAAAATTCTAGCAGTCTGCAGGATGACTTTCCCAATGCAGAACCCCTGAGTAATCCTGCCATAATATGTTTGCATTTTGGCGTATAGAAAAGAAAAAATTTTCAGCACTTGAAACTTCATGGTTTTTTCTGAACTCACTTTTCTTGAAATTATAAATCTTAAAGTACTTCGGTGGGTAAAACAGAATTCCCCCTCAAGATTTTTTCCCTCGAAATTGACTTAATTCTTGGCTGGTTTTCGTGCTCTCATCAGTAGGGGGCAGTAATTGCAAATGGTGTTTCAACTTCCGGTAAAAGGTTCGTTCTGTTGATACCTATTTTTTTTTTCTTTTTGCATCATGTTTCGACTTATTTTTTAAAATAATTACTTGTTTCCGATGGCAAAAAATTCGTTTGCAAGTGGCAGCAGTTGTTCTATTTTAGAGTGCACTATGCGCCAAAGCACTAATTAATTTGTTATCTGAAATTAAGATGTATAAATTCCATAAAGATACGTAACGCCGAATTCAATGAAGTTAGGCATTAAAGAGGAAAGACTGGAAAGGAAGAAATAGCCACGTTCTGCTATGACGTCAAAGGAGGACAACAAGACTTCCGGTTGGTTTTGTTTGTTTTTCGAGGATCCTCTTATAGATTTTACACTTCCTGTTTTCTTGATATTTGCAATATCTTTATGTAATTCGTATGTGAATATGGGAACACTGAAAAAGAATTGTGCTTTGCGTATTTTTTTTCGTCCTCAGCTAAATAAAATTTAAAAAAAAACTATGATAGATTGAATTATAGAATAAATTTTAACTTACAGAAAGATAAATTTAAAGTAAATTTCATCTTGCAGGACCGGAAATATTTATAAAAGAGTAAGAGGCAGATTGAAGAAGCATATTGCTTTTAGTCATTTCTGTCTATTAAAATATATCTTTATAAATTAACGGAAAATATCTAGATGTTAAAACTGTTAAAACTTAATTTCTGAAATTAAAACCTTTTATTGGCCTCTTCAAACTTTGCCACAACTATACTTCATGTGATGCATATATATATATATATATATATATATATATATATATATATATATATATATATATATATATATATATATATATATATATATATATATATATATAAGTTCAAAATGAAGAATAAAACAAAGAAAATTTTTTTTTAATTGTTTTTCTTAACTTTCTTAGTGTTTTCTTGTATTTATTTTATATATATATATATATATATATATGAATATATATATATATATATATATATATATAGTTGAAGTTGAAGTACTTCCACGTAGGCAAAAGGCTCGCATGGAAGTACTTCGTAACAGCTATTTATCAGGTAAAAAACCGTGTTACTTTCTCCAAAATTAGTTCATTATAAAACGAAACATCAAATCTTTTTAAATATATATTCATATTCTTTATTTCTATAAACTGAAATTATACCTACTTTTACGAAATATCCATATACAATATTTCGCACAAAGGTGCATATTAATTTCATCGATTTCGCTGCCAACTGATATCGCTGCGCAGTCACCAAACATTACAAATCGATCGCAAATAATAACCCTTAGAGATTACAGTCTAAATACTGTTGCATGTTGAAAATTATCTTCATGTGAATAGCATAGATTTCGTTGATAATATCGATTAATCGAACTTAAACTTCAATTACCATTTTATCTGTAATTATTTCTTTTCCGTTTTGGTTCCAATAGTTCTTTGTGCAATTTCCACTGCGTAATAATAGTAATAAAACTCACTGACGCTTGTACCAATACTTTTTATACTCTTTCATTAACTAAATGTTTTCCATAACAATGGTTGTTTATGGTTACGCGATGAGTAATTTACCGCTAATCACTATCTGCATAAAAGAGTTTATTTACCGTAATATTCGATTTTGTATTTCATTTAGTCAAGTTTTACCTCATAAATATCTTTTTACATCATTAGCGCCCATTCTTAAAAAATGACGGAATAGAAACAACTATTAGGAGTGTTTATAAACTTAGAGTTTCATTATAGATAGTTATATTTGATCATTAGGAGTGGATTGTAGTATCATTAACTTGACGATTAGTTTAAATTATATTGATTGTAAATTATTTGATGCTTTTTTTATTGTTTGAAGGTCGTATCTAATTGGTGCGGTAGCAAATAATATTAAGTGTATTCATAAATACAGTATTAGAAAGCAATTATTCTTATTTCTGTTACATTTTCTCTTTTTTACACTGAGTCAAAATTCAAAACATAAAAAGGAAAAAAAAAATTTTTTTCTTTTCGACATGCTATGGACGCAAGAAAAATAGTGCAAAATTATTAAATATCACTGACGTCATAAATTTAGTTTTATTTAAACTACTAAGAGGCTCCACCTCCTGTTCACTTTGCTCACCAGCCCCCATGGTTGCTACATCATTGGTTTTTGTCTTAAACGTCACTATTTTCCACAAAAACGCAAATCCTTATGTTTTCAAAATATACAATTATTATGACTTTATCTAAGAACATTTTGTTAATATGATAATTGGGTACTTTCACTTCAAGAAGAAGATCAGTGATGCTCACACATGTGATCCATGACGTCAGCGTCAGCTGATCATTTATAAACAAAATGGCGTGTTGAAGTTGAGCTAAGTTTCTTCTCACAACTTAAAATGCTAAATAACGTGAAGTTAATGAAACACAGTGCCGTATCGCGCATCAAATTTGTTGAAATATAATTCTTTCTCGTCTGCGTCTTTTACTTGAATTAGATTTATTAATTATTTATGTATTTTATTGTAACAGTGATATGTTTTTGTTTCGTGTACCTGGCAACTTCGCTGCATAATTAGTTTGTTTATGTTTGACATAGCGTCGTGCCTATCTTTGCGTAAAGAAAGAAATATAAATAGTGAAAGAAATGAAATCTGTGAGAAAGAATGTAGAATGCGTTATTTAAGGGATTTGATACTTGATGGGATTGGCTTACTTGAAATCCAATGGAAAGAACAGTTGCTGACGTAAACAAATTACGCGTTTCAATAACCAATCAAAATCTAGATACCCACACTACGTCACTTGCTTAGAGCTTAGCAAAAGAGCTTAAATTTCTAATAGTTGTCGAACAAATTAGAATTTGGAAACCAAATTCGCGTTAAGTTCACAAATAAAAATTACTTTTCAACATGTCAAGTTTTAACTCCGTGAATGCATTTCAGCGGGCTACACTTCAACCAGACATAGTAATTTTTCCTACAAGTTCAGCAGTTAATAATCCACAAAATAAATATTGAATATTCCATTTTTTTTAAATTATTATTCCGTCCTAACTCTCTGAACATTTTTCGGCATACAAGCTTAATTTCAAGTTTCCAAATGTAATATATTTTACTCAGCAAAGCGTAATATGAAGCGAAAAATAAATTAAAATCGATATAACTTTCGAACAAATTAGAGTTTTGAAGAAGAAGAAAAATTTGCTATGAGTTCATAAACACATATGCCATTTTCCGAATATCAAATTTTAACTCTGTAATTGCATTTTTGAGGCATGTAGATTATGGGTTATGGATTTGATATCGAAGAAGTTTCAAAATTATTTAAGTATATTTGGAAGCGCAATTAAATGCAGAATTCCATGCAAAACCATCAAAATCCTTATAAATACTAATATATATATTCCAGGGATTCGTACTCATAAATAATTTCTTCTTCACTTCAAATAACAAAAACTATTTAATAATCTCAATTTTTTCGGTATGGAACCCTTAATAATCGATTTTCTTTCCATAGACTAGTAAATATTTTGAGAGTTTGCCTTTCAATGACATGAACCGGGGTCGAATCCCAGCGATGGCAGGTCGATACGAATTTCGCACCCGGCTCGCACCGACCACGGTGCTGACATAAAATATCCTAACTGGTATACAAATCATGGGTTAGAGTCCCTTTTCTGTCAGGCTTACCGTGGAAGATTTTCGTAGTTTTCCTCACCGTGTAACGCAAATGTGGGTTAGTACCATCAAAATGTCCCCCACGAAAGCAAATTTCTTCCAATACTTTATCCAAGAGTTCCCTTGTCATCTGGATTGGGTTCAAAATTACAAGGCCGTGGAGTAGAGCATAAGTAGTCGTAAACCTTAAATTGGGTCTGCTGTTAAACGGTTATAAAATAAAATAAAATCGTGAGCATACTGATTAACCATAGACTAGTAATTATTTTGGGAATTCAATTCTGAACATACAGATTAACCATAGACTAGGAATTATTTTGTGAATTCAATTCTGAACATACAGATTAGCCATAGACTAGCGATTATTTTGTGAATTCAATTCTGAACATACAGATTAACCATAGACTAGCGATTATTTGGTGAATTCAATTCTGATAATTAATTATTTTGAAAATATTTGGAGAAAGAATGAAGAACGAAATTTTTTCATTATGTTTATTAATATTAGTTTTAAAATTGAGTTTTGAGTGAGCCAGTAGTGTTCATAGGTCTGGAGCAGAATCTTGTCCAGTTCGCAATTTTAATTTACTTTACTACATGCGTAAATTGAAAATTAACGAATTCATTGAAAATTAATTTATTGAAATTAATTGAAAATAAATTTGATTTGCATTAAAATAAAATCGAATAAGGAAGAAAATAAACGTTTAAAATGATTATTAGAATAAGATACTTCTTCACTGTTAAATTTAGTTACTTTAAATCGATTCGAAATAGTTTTGGAGATTTTCTTAAATCCAAATTTCCTATTCAAAATTCATTCATTATATTGTTCTTAGAAAAAGCATTTCAATTGGGTATACTATAGCCTACGTCACAGGTTGTGTTATTCCTACTAAATTTAACCCATGAACGGCATTTTCTGCGAGCCTAACTTCAAGCCACAAATAAACAATCGAAGTGTTTGATCGTTTAAATAGCTGCTCGCCAGATTTTATTGCATTATAAAGAAAAGTAATTGATATTCGATTTTTGATTAATAATTGATTTATGTGGATAGTGGCATTTATGTGGATAGTGGCATAGAATTTAGCATTGCGTAATGGTAAATGTTGTTCCTACTAAGTGGAAGTAGTTGTGTTTTTTTAATATTATACCCAATTAAGTAATTTTATAAAAATAACGGTAATATTAAATAAATAATGGATTTTTAATCGGATATAAATTTAGTTAAAGTTTTCGAAAAATCGTAATTGATTAAAAAATTTCATATTTCTCAGAGCCTCTACGACCTTCTTACGGAACCCTAAGGTTCCGCAGAACACCATTTGAGAACCGCTGATCTAGGTTACTTTAAGGCATTCACAGTTAAGGCGTTTTATTTTTTAATATCCTTGACGATTTTCTACTTTGCAGAAAATATCGTCTGCGTTTTTCATTTCCGATTTTGTTTAGAAGTTGCTCTCTTCACAAGCATTTGAATTAAATGATTTCGTAGAAATAATGGAAATATTAAATAGATAATTGATTACTAATCGGTTATAAATTTAATTACAGTTTTCGAAAAATCCTAACTGATAAAAAAAATTCATAACTCTCGGAACCTCTACGACTCTTTTACGGAACCCTAAGGTTCCGCGGAACACCATTTGAGAACCGCTGATCTAGGTTACTTTAAGGCATTCACAGTTAAGGCGTTTTATTTTTTAATATCCTTAACGATTTTCTACTTTGCAGAAAATATCGTCTGCGTTTTTCATTTCCGATTTTGTTTAGAAGTTGCTCTCTTCACAAGCATTTGAATTAAATGATTTCGTAGAAATAATGGAAATATTAAATAGATAATTGATTACTAATCGGTTATAAATTTAATTACAGTTTTCGAAAAATCCTAACTGATAAAAAAAATTCATAACTCTCGGAACCTCTACGACTCTTTTACGGAACCCTAAGGTTCCGCGGAACACCATTTGAGAACCGCTGATCTAGGTTACTTTAAGGCATTCACAGTTAAGGCGTTTTATTTTTTAATATCCTTAACGATTTTCTACTTTGCAGAAAATATCGTCTGCGTTTTTCATTTCCGATTTTGTTTAGAAGTTGCTCTCTTCACAAGCATTTGAATTAAATGATTTCGTAGAAATAATGGAAATATTAAATAGATAATTGATTACTAATCGGTTATAAATTTAATTACAGTTTTCGAAAAATCCTAACTGATAAAAAAAATTCATAACTCTCGGAACCTCTACGACTCTTTTACGGAACCCTAAGGTTCCGCGGAACACCATTTGAGAACCGCTGATCTAGGTTACTTTAAGGCATTCACAGTTAAGGCGTTTTATTTTTTAATATCCTTAACGATTTTCTACTTTGCAGAAAATATCGTCTGCGTTTTTCATTTCCGATTTTGTTTAGAAGTTGCTCTCTTCACAAGCATTTGAATTAAATGATTTCGTAGAAATAATGGAAATATTAAATAGATAATTGATTACTAATCGGTTATAAATTTAATTACAGTTTTCGAAAAATCCTAACTGATAAAAAAAATTCATAACTCTCGGAACCTCTACGACTCTTTTACGGAACCCTAAGGTTCCGCGGAACACCATTTGAGAACCGCTGATCTAGGTTACTTTAAGGCATTCACAGTTAAGGCGTTTTATTTTTTAATATCCTTAACGATTTTCTACTTTGCAGAAAATATCGTCTGCGTTTTTCATTTCCGATTTTGTTTAGAAGTTGCTCTCTTCACAAGCATTTGAATTAAATGATTTCGTAGAAATAATGGAAATATTAAATAGATAATTGATTACTAATCGGTTATAAATTTAATTACAGTTTTCGAAAAATCCTAACTGATAAAAAAAATTCATAACTCTCGGAACCTCTACGACTCTTTTACGGAACCCTAAGGTTCCGCGGAACACCATTTGAGAACCGCTGATCTAGGTTACTTTAAGGCATTCACAGTTAAGGCGTTTTATTTTTTAATATCCTTAACGATTTTCTACTTTGCAGAAAATATCGTCTGCGTTTTTCATTTCCGATTTTGTTTAGAAGTTGCTCTCTTCACAAGCATTTGAATTAAATGATTTCGTAGAAATAATGGAAATATTAAATAGATAATTGATTACTAATCGGTTATAAATTTAATTACAGTTTTCGAAAAATCCTAACTGATAAAAAAAATTCATAACTCTCGGAACCTCTACGACTCTTTTACGGAACCCTAAGGTTCCGCGGAACACCATTTGAGAACCGCTGATCTAGGTTACTTTAAGGCATTCACAGTTAAGGCGTTTTATTTTTTAATATCCTTAACGATTTTCTACTTTGCAGAAAATATCGTCTGCGTTTTTCATTTCCGATTTTGTTTAGAAGTTGCTCTCTTCACAAGCATTTGAATTAAATGATTTCGTAGAAATAATGGAAATATTAAATAGATAATTGATTACTAATCGGTTATAAATTTAATTACAGTTTTCGAAAAATCCTAACTGATAAAAAAAATTCATAACTCTCGGAACCTCTACGACTCTTTTACGGAACCCTAAGGTTCCGCGGAACACCATTTGAGAACCGCTGATCTAGGTTACTTTAAGGCATTCACAGTTAAGGCGTTTTATTTTTTAATATCCTTAACGATTTTCTACTTTGCAGAAAATATCGTCTGCGTTTTTCATTTCCGATTTTGTTTAGAAGTTGCTCTCTTCACAAGCATTTGAATTAAATGATTTCGTAGAAATAATGGAAATATTAAATAGATAATTGATTACTAATCGGTTATAAATTTAATTACAGTTTTCGAAAAATCCTAACTGATAAAAAAAATTCATAACTCTCGGAACCTCTACGACTCTTTTACGGAACCCTAAGGTTCCGCGGAACACCATTTGAGAACCGCTGATCTAGGTTACTTTAAGGCATTCACAGTTAAGGCGTTTTATTTTTTAATATCCTTAACGATTTTCTACTTTGCAGAAAATATCGTCTGCGTTTTTCATTTCCGATTTTGTTTAGAAGTTGCTCTCTTCACAAGCATTTGAATTAAATGATTTCGTAGAAATAATGGAAATATTAAATAGATAATTGATTACTAATCGGTTATAAATTTAATTACAGTTTTCGAAAAATCCTAACTGATAAAAAAAATTCATAACTCTCGGAACCTCTACGACTCTTTTACGGAACCCTAAGGTTCCGCGGAACACCATTTGAGAACCGCTGATCTAGGTTACTTTAAGGCATTCACAGTTAAGGCGTTTTATTTTTTAATATCCTTAACGATTTTCTACTTTGCAGAAAATATCGTCTGCGTTTTTCATTTCCGATTTTGTTTAGAAGTTGCTCTCTTCACAAGCATTTGAATTAAATGATTTCGTAGAAATAATGGAAATATTAAATAGATAATTGATTACTAATCGGTTATAAATTTAATTACAGTTTTCGAAAAATCCTAACTGATAAAAAAAATTCATAACTCTCGGAACCTCTACGACTCTTTTACGGAACCCTAAGGTTCCGCGGAACACCATTTGAGAACCGCTGATCTAGGTTACTTTAAGGCATTCACAGTTAAGGCGTTTTATTTTTTAATATCCTTAACGATTTTCTACTTTGCAGAAAATATCGTCTGCGTTTTTCATTTCCGATTTTGTTTAGAAGTTGCTCTCTTCACAAGCATTTGAATTAAATGATTTCGTAGAAATAATGGAAATATTAAATAGATAATTGATTACTAATCGGTTATAAATTTAATTACAGTTTTCGAAAAATCCTAACTGATAAAAAAAATTCATAACTCTCGGAACCTCTACGACTCTTTTACGGAACCCTAAGGTTCCGCGGAACACCATTTGAGAACCGCTGATCTAGGTTACTTTAAGGCATTCACAGTTAAGGCGTTTTATTTTTTAATATCCTTAACGATTTTCTACTTTGCAGAAAATATCGTCTGCGTTTTTCATTTCCGATTTTGTTTAGAAGTTGCTCTCTTCACAAGCATTTGAATTAAATGATTTCGTAGAAATAATGGAAATATTAAATAGATAATTGATTACTAATCGGTTATAAATTTAATTACAGTTTTCGAAAAATCCTAACTGATAAAAAAAATTCATAACTCTCGGAACCTCTACGACTCTTTTACGAAACCCTAAGGTTCCGCAGAACACCATTTGGGAAACGCTGATTTAGGTTACTTTAAGGCGTTCTATTCAAAGGCGTTTTATTTTTTAATATCCTCGACGATTTTCCACTTTGCGGAAAACATCGTCTGCGTTTTTCATTCACGAAAGTTAATTTCTTCTAATTATATAATTATATCAGAATGGCCTTGGAAAGATTGAGATTCATACAATTTACAACATCATTAAAATGTTTATTTTCAGTTAAATTTAATGATAAGGTGAGAGAGAAGTCTATAGATTTATGTTTAAAATATCTATTTTGATAGGTTATACTTAGACGAAATTATGCTTCATTATCTTTTTATCTATTAAGAATAAATAATGATTTCAACAAAAGATAGTTGAACTAAATTGTGAGAGAATATCCTTTTGTAGTTTTGAAATTATGTATAAAAAATATATATCATACATTAAAAACGAGTAAATTGACTTGAACTATTTTCTTTTTTAATTAATTTTCATGAAGTGAAGAAACTGGTTTTAAAGTTCTATATATAATGAAATTAGACAAATTTCTCATAGCATCACGATTTAATTTCGAAATCAAATAGCTTAAAGGGACCACTAACCCCAAATAAGGCTATTTCTCCTTAAAAAGTTCTAAATAAAATTTTTCTTAGTATAATTTTTATATATATATATTTCATCATAAAGACTTTTAAGCCTTTTACGAAATTGTAAATAATCGTTTTCCATTTATTTTGATCTATTTAAAAAAAAAATAGTTTAAAAGAAAACATATCTATTTTCTGTTGTATGAAGATGTTTACAAACAACTTCATGTGTCTCCATTTTCTGAAGATTTCAATTGTTTTTAAATGTTAGTAAAAACAATCTTCCTTAGAACTTATTTCTATCAAGTAAAATGTTCTTAACTAGTGTTTAAAAAAGATTAAATAGAATTTATGAAATTTGTTTTTCATGACGAACAGTTAAAGTTTATTAAAATTCCATTAGCATAAAAGTTTACGATACATTTAAAAAAAATTTAAATATAAAAGTAGGTTTTGGAATCTTTTAATTGAAAAACTTATTGATATAATCGAAGATTATCTTTGAACTTATTAATAATAATACATAATTTCAATAAACTATTTTATCTAAATTTGGGTAAAAAAAAAATTCCGATTATCTGCGAATGTTTATTTTGAACTGGAATAGATTATTCCAAATAAAAGCAAACTAACCTACTTTTTACGATATTTTCAATAAAATAACTATTGCTTGCGGCTTTAGAAGTGCGGAAGTATTTTGACTTCCATTTTCAAGAAATGTCAATGATATTATCAAACTTTTCTATTCCTTGAATTTTAGTACTAATCTAAAATCTTTCTGGCAGCCATTAAATTACCAAAAACATCATAATTTCAATGAATTATTTTATCTGAGTTTGAGTATAAAAATTTTCGATTATTTACGAAAGCTTGTTTTGAATTGGAATTGTATATTCCAAATCAAAGTGAACTATTATCATTAAATTCAATTATCATTAAATTTAATTGTCATTAAATTCATTCATTAAATTAACATTAAATTAAGATTATCTTTTTACTTATTAATAATAATAAATAATTTCAGTGAACTATTTAATCAGAGTTTGAGAATAAAAATTTTCGATTATTTACGAAAGTTTGTTTTGAATTGGAATTGATTATTCCACATCAAAGTGAACTAGCCTAATTTTTATGATTTTTTTAATAAACTTGCTGTTCCTTGCTGCTTTACAAGCGCGGAAGTTTTTTGACTTCCCTTTTAATTACTTTCAAGAGATGTCAACAATATTATCGAACTTCTCTACGCATTGAATTTTAGTAATAATTTAAAATCTTTCTGGCAGTCATTAAATTAACAAAAAAAAATCAACAAGCCATTAAATGATCATTAAATTAAGATTATCCTTATTACCCATTAATGATAATAAATAATTTCAGTAAACCATTTTATCTAAGTTTGGGTACAAAAAGAATTTTCTATTATTTGCAAAAGTTTGGTTTGAATTGGAATTCCAAATCAAAGTAAACTAACCTACTTTTTACTATATTTTCAATAAACTAACTGTTGCTTGCTGCTTCACAAGAGCGGAAGTATTTTAATTTCCCTTTTAACTATTTTCAACACATGTCTACAATATTATCAAACTTCTCTATGCATAGAATTTAATAATTAATAATTTAAAATCTCTCTGGCAACCATTAAATCACACCAAACCACTGTAAGTATAACTTCGGGATATTTCAGCATGGTAGGCAGCAGAAATATTAAAATTATTTCCATCTCTGTCGTGAGATGATAAAGAAAACGCTCCTTTACGTGCTGTACTACTTCCTCGCGCACCTCTCGACCCATAACTTGAGTATTGTATAATATATACATGCTATTTCTCGAAAAAGGCATGCTCCGTCACATGATAATATGCAGCACCACTATATTCTTTAACATTTCTAAAGTCGTTTTAAAAAGAATCAAAAATAAATTTAAATAATTACTTAGTAAATAAGTTTTTATTTCTATAAAAATAAAAAATTATTCTAAATAAATACTCAACGTATAACTAACCATTCAACACAATTTAAAATCTTCCTTTAGACAGCCTAACAAAATGAATCTAAATAAATTAACGCATAATTAATTATTTAACACTGCTAAAATAATTACTTAGCATCAAACATACCATAACCTTTCAAATGACTGTTTAAGAACTTTTGAATCGAAAATGCGCTTATCATCTTATCGTTTTTGCCCATTTGACTTTTTCTAACAATTTAATACAGTTCATATTCTATTATTATTATTATTATCATTATTATTATT
This sequence comes from Parasteatoda tepidariorum, assembly GCF_982258835.1. Classification (NCBI taxonomy): domain Eukaryota; kingdom Metazoa; phylum Arthropoda; class Arachnida; order Araneae; family Theridiidae; genus Parasteatoda; species Parasteatoda tepidariorum. Next base: position 90,492,598 of record NC_141763.1, on the reverse strand, counting down.
ATTATTATTATCATTATTATTATTATTATTATCATTATTATTATCATTATTATTATTATTATTATTATTATTATTATTATTATTATTATTATTATTATTATTATCATTATTATTATTATTATTATTATTATTATTATTATTATTATCATTATTATTATTATTATTATAAACATTATTATTATCATTATTATTATTATTATTATTATCATTATTATTATTATTATCATTATTATCATTATTATTATTAGTAGGGGAAAATTGAGCGTTCAACCCCACTTTTTTTACTATGGGATGAGCGTTCAACCCCACTTTGGGTCGATGTCCTCTTTTACTCTAGTTCTATGGGATGAGCGTTCAACCCCACTTCGGATCGATGACCTCTTGTCTATAGGATGAGAGCTATACCCCACTTCCTCAGTATGGATAAGAGTTCTACCCCACTGATAAGCTCTGAGTAGGGATGACGGTTCATCTCCTTCCTGACTTTATCGGTGAGTTAATTTTTATCGTTCAGAAAAAAAAAAATTTCTTGACTTAGAATTTTTTCTTAGTTTCATATAGTCTTCAGTAACTCCATCTAGTGAATGAAATAAACAATAATTTTGTAAAAATGGAAAATATTTTAAAATAGTGTATGTATCTCACTCATGCTGCTCTCTAGTGAGTAAAGTAGTTACTATTTTACATTTATTTTTTGTAAAAAAAGAAAATATTTGAGGATTCGAACCAGCAATCTCCCCATTACAAAATGCTTCCATAACACACTAGTTTGACTGTGACGCTAACCAGTGTGCTATGGATGCATGTACAGCTAAGAAAAATTTATATTTTTAAACGGATACTTTTAAATTTGACAACAGAGTTGATGAGGATAAGAAAAAGTGGAATGTGAATGAAATGTAACGATAAATTTTAGTAATTAATAATACTGTGATCATTTGTATTTTTCCAAGTGTGTGTGTGCGTGTGATAAATTGTTTTTATCTTACGATCGTAGTCTTTTCATTTTATTGGTGAATCATTAATGAGGAGATTTCGTTAGTAAGGTAAACATGTGTATTTAGTTGTTCAAATAGCGTGTCTATGGTTAATGAGTATGATAAAAATTGAGATTTTCTTGGTTCCTCGTTATCTGTGACGTGTAATGCATTAACATTTTTGTTAAGATTCTTGTGATTAAAAAAGTTTCTGAGAATAATGATAAATTTATGGTTACATCAACATAAAGTTAAAAGCGTTTAGTAAAGATATAACGTCACTCTTTAAAAGGATTTTCCGATAAGGATAACTTGTTGGTTCACATACGTGTTAAACTCTGATTGGACGAAGAATATTTGAAAAGCTTTGTAGTTTAGAAGTCGTCATTTATTTCCAAAAAGTTCTTTTTAGAATCGTTACTCTCTCCTTTTAGTCCACGATGAAACGTTCTTTCGCTACAATGGAGGGGAGTGTTAGTGCTTCTGCATCTTCACCAGTTACTGACGTGAAAACTCCTAGCGTATTACCGAATCACCTATACCATCTAGGTGGATTGAACTACGTGTCAGTCGTGTATTTTTCCGGCAATGTACTTATTCACTTGAGAGAATATCTACAAGGTGAAAATGGAAATCTGTTTCCTACTTATAAAGGTACTACACTCACTCCTTCTCTTTGGATAGCTTTCTTAAAGAAGTCAGAGGATTATGGAGAATCTGTGAAGGTTGGAGATTCCGTTGTTCTCAACGACAGTCTCTATATTTCAAAAGCAGATCTTGACATAGGAACGTATGTGACATTCCAAAGGTTTTTCAAGAAAAAGGACTTTTCCAGGAAATTTTGTGAATCCATGTGTACTCTATCGGAGCAAGAGTTTGTGAAACTTGCGACTGATAGTGATCTACAAAAAAAGATTACATCCTCTGCCATTTTCCATCTATACAAATACATGTTCCCAAACGTTGCGTTAAACGAGGTGAAAAAGCGACCTCCCCCTCTAATTCCAACTCCTATGGAATTATCAGATGTTGACGATGTACTCACAACCTCACTGCTGGAGTTACTCAAATCATTCATCGAGACGAATGTAAACACCACATTCCAATGTTTCGGTTGTAGTGAAAATTATGCAAATCAACTCGGACATGAATGCTTAACCTTCAATTTCGAGCAAAAGCTTTTAAGCTGTGGTGATTTAGCCATTTTAAGCATTAACTTAAATGAATTGGTTCAAAACTTTGTGAACATAAACAGCCATATTTCCCACCATATTAATGAAAACTTTTTTTCGAAAATTGATGTAGACTTATTGCTCAGTAATGCTAAAGATTTGTATGTTGCATCCGACCCCAATCCTGTCGTATTATATTAATATCTTCTATATTTGTATATATATATTTCCATTTTATTATTTTTTATGTTTCCACTGAGATTATTTTATTGTAAAATTTGTTTCTACTTACATGTAATTTTTTTTTAAACTCATTTTTGCTTACATGTGTATTTTTTTTTTCTTCAAAAAATAAATGTGTTTTACATTTTCAAATTGCTCTCATTTTTGTTGTATACTTTTAGATGGTTACATTATATTTATTTTCTCTCCGTAAGAATGCAATTGGGCGATTTTTATAATGACCCCACTCTACCTGGGAGTTTCGGTGGGGTGGAAGCTTTGTTCCGCTCGATGAAAGGAAAAGTATCTCGTAAACAGATAAGAAAATGGTTATCGTCACAAAATGCATACACTCTTCACAAAAGCGTAAGAAATAATTTTAAGCGGAATAGGGTGATGGTCAGTGGGATAAATATACAGTTTCAAGCTGATATAGCTGATTTGAAGGCGATAACGAGTTTGAACGATGGTTATCGCTACATCTTAACGTGCATTGATGTTTTTTCCAAATATGCATGGACTTTCCCATTGAAACGAAAGAATAGTGAGAGTATCATATCTACGTTTAAAGAAATATTTAAAGAAAGGAGACCTTTAAAGTTGCAAACAGATCAGGGTAAAGAATTTCTTAATAAAAAATTCCAAGTTTATCTGAAAGAAGAAGGAGTGCACTTTTTCACGACATTTAATCAAACTAAAAGTTCTATTATTGAAAGGTTTAATCGTACTTTAAAAACGAAACTTTGGAAATATTTCACTGCAAAAAACACTTTCAGGTTTATCGGTGTGTTAAAAAATGTGACGGAAAGTTACAATAATACTTATCACCGCAGCATTAAAATGGAACCCGCTAAAGTTACAAAGGAAAATGAGAAGCAAGTTTTAGATAATTTATATGAAAATACTCCTTTACGCAAAAGAAAAAAATGTGCTTTTAAAATTGGGGAAAATGTCCGCATAGCAAAATCGAAAATGATTTTTGAGAAAGGATATGAAAATAACTGGTCCGAAGAAATATTCACTATCACCCATTGTATACCTAGAATACCGCCAGTGTATAAAATTAAAGATTTGATGGAGGGAGAAATTAAAGGCACATTTTATGCTCAGGAATTACAAAGAGTTGTTCTCCCTAAAACGTTTCCAGTAGAAAAAATTTTAAAAAACGTTTTCATAGAAACAAGTTACAATATTTAGTTAAATTTAAAGGTTACCCTGATAAATTTAACACTTGGCTTCCTTCGAATGACTTATTCGCCCTATAAAAATCGAATGGCCTCTCACTGTTACATCATTTAACACAATGAGTTTCTATATTACACTACCGAGTGATGCTTCCATGAATGTTTTTCCCGACAATGTAATGTCCCATTTTCACACAAAGCTCCCAAGAAGATTAGAACTCTTTGGTGAATGGGAGGTTGGTTTAGTGGAAATAATTTATCCTAGAATGTGGAATAATATAATTGACGGTGAAAATTCATATGAATACGATTTAGGGAATGGGGTAAAAAAAATAAACTCTATTCCGAGTGGTTCTTATGAATCAGTGAATGAAATTATCGGTCAATTTGAAAAAAATATTAAGATACAACTAGGATATAATAAATTTACAAAGAAAGTTAAACTGCAATTGTCGAACGGAGCTACACTGCGTTTATCTAAGGGGTTGGCTGAAAGTTTAGGTTTTCCTCACAACGAAATATTGGGAGAAAATATTATACTTCCAGGTACGTTTTCTATGGAAAGTCCTTTCGTAGCAGATCCAAACGTTGATTTGCGTTTATTGTATGTGTATACTGATATTATACAACCTGAAATGGTGGGTGATGTAGTAGCACCCCTTTTACGAATTTTGACAGTGAAAGGAGAAGACGGAGAAATGGTGCATGCTCAATTTGATAGACCGCACTATTTACCCCTGAGTAGAAAACACATTGAGTCAATCGAAATAGTTATAAGAACTCACTCTGGTCGATACGTGTCATTTGAACGAGGGAAGTTGATAGTGAAACTTCACTTTCGCTTGAAAACTTTATAAGCTCAAAATAAATTATTTTCTCTAGAAAAAAAAAATGTATCAAAACTATCACTGCTGTACGAAATCTTTCGAAGATTATTACTCGAATCAAGCAGGAAATGGATTATCTTATTATAAAGGTGTATCTCTTCAAAGAGGAAGTGGTTTAGGTGGAATTTTTAAAAGTATGTTTCGAATGGTTTTACCTTTATTCAAATCTGGCGCGAAAGCGGTGGGGAGACAGGCTCTCAGGTCGGGAGTGGATATTGCAAACGATTACATACAAGGAAAGGATTTAAAAGTTGCTTCGAAACAACGTATAAAGGAGGCAACTAAAATATTATCCAATAAAGCTGCAGATAAAGTAAAAACCATGGTTGGTGGAAATAAAAGGAAACGTAGAAACCGAAAATCTGTTAGTAGTAAAAAGTATCGCAAAGTGTGCACATCTGATATTTTTAGCTAACATGGCATTGATAAGAAATGATTCTATACCCTCTGTTAAATCCGAACTCGATTTATTCCTCATGCCACCCACACAAACTGCCATAGAAAAAGGACAGTGGTCGGAATACTATCCCATATCAAGCATCCGTGATGATCTCCCTATAGAATTTAATATATCTGGAACTTCGGAGGAATATTTCGACTTGAGTGCTACCCAACTCTACGTTAAAGTAAAGATTTTGAAAGATAATGCTCCTTTACCAGAAAATGAGAAAATTTCCACCTGTAATTTATTTTTTCATTCACTTTTTTCTCAAATCGATGTGATGTTGAATGATCGCACCATATCTTCGTCTAGTAATACTTACGCGTATAGATCTTACATTGAAACTTTATTAAATTACGGCTCTGATTATAAGAAAAGTTTTTTAACTTCCGAATGCTTTTACAAAGATACTGCTGGCCACCTCGAAGAAAATGATCCCTTCAAAGAGAATGAAGGATTGAAAAAGCGTTCTTCAATGATTGCAAAAGGGAAAGTGTTAGAAATGATCGGAAATTTACATTGCGATATTTTTTATCAAGACCGTTTAATGTTAAATATGGTAGACTTGAAACTAAAGTTCGTAAGAAATAAACCAGAATTTTGCCTCATATCACCTGTAAAAGGGAATTATCAAATAGTGTTTGAACATGCATCTTTATTCGTTCGTAAAGTTAAAGTGAGCCCTGGAGTCTTGATAGGACACGCAAAAGCCTTAGAAAAAACTTCAGCAAAATATCCTCTAGATAGAGTATTATGCAAAATGTATTCTATCCCTAAGGGATCATTCTCCTTTTCTCAGGATAATGTTTTCTTGGGTCCACTACCGAAACGATTGATTTTAACCTGTATAGATAATGATGCATTCAACGGTACTTATACTACGAATCCTTTTAATTTCAAACATAATGACGTAAACTTCGTTGGTGTGTATGTGGATGGTAATCCAGTGTGCTACAAACCTCTGACACCAAATTATGAAGATGAGCAATATATTCGCTCTTACAACAGTTTGTTGTTGGGAAGTGAGAAATTAGCGAGCAACAAAGGAATTTACATAAATCGTGATGAATTTTCTAAGGGATATACTATGTACGCCTTTGATTTAACTCCCGACTTGTGTGATGGGAGTTACCTCAATTTAATTCGCCAAGGAAATTTAAGAATTGAACTCAAATTCTCCAAAGCTCTACCTAAAACAATTTCGATGCTTATTTACGCAGAATTTCAAAACGTAATCGAGATTACAAAATCTAGAAGTGTTTTGTGCGATTTTTCGGTATGAATACATTACAAATCGAAGAAGTATTAAATAAAGATACATTCACTCAACAGATTTTCATCGGTGTTTTTGCGAGTGATAAAATTCCAAAACGAATAAGTAGATTTCCTTCTGCATTCATCGTGAATACAGATCCTTACAACAAACCAGGAAGTCATTGGTTAGCTTTTTATGTCGAGTCTCCTCATTCAGTCGAATTTTTTGATTCGTATGGACATTCATCAGACTTTTTTAACCACTACATTCGCAATTATTGTAAAAACTATGAATTTGTTACTTATAATGATGTACCTCTTCAAAGTGATTCGACCGCTGTCTGCGGACAATATTGTATTTTTTACTTGTATTTTCGTTGCAGAAACCATTCGATGAAATGTATCGTTAATTCCTTTCAAGTAAAATCTATACAAAATGATAAACAAGTGTATAACTTTGTGAAGAAAAAACTGTATCGTGAATATGTACCTTTTTTCATTTCATAATAAAGTGGATAAATAAATGTGGTGTGTTAATATTTCTTTCTCTCATTTATCATCATGGAGTCATTGAGATTAAAAGCTCCCTTTACAGCTCTCATTTGCGGGCCTACCTCTTGCGGAAAGACACACTTTTTAAGGAATTTTTTAAAATATCACACGCAATTAATCTTCCCAAAAATTGATACTATTGTTTGGTTTTACGGAATATATCAGTATTTATATGACGAAATACCTAATGTCACTTTTATAGAAGGTATACCTGAAAATTTCAGTAGTTACGCGGGTAAAAATACTCTCTTCATTTTAGATGATTTGATGTCTGAATGCGGAGATAACAAGCGCATTACTCAGTTGTATACTCGAGGATCGCATCACATGAATATATCGATTATCACAGTTAGTCAGAATATATTTCATAAAGGAAAAGAATTTAGAGAAATATCCTTAAACTCACATTATTTGTTTCTATTCAAGTCTAGGCGAGATGTGAGTCAGATATCTCATTTAGGAAGACAGTTATACCCCAGAAATTTAAAATTTTTTCTCGAAGTATTCGAAGATGCTACTAAAAAACCTTACTCCTATTTAATGGTGGACTTAAGGACCGAAACAGAAGAAAACCTGCGCTTGCGTACGGAAATATTACCGGGTGAAGAAACGTGTGTTTACCAATTGAAATAAAAAGAGTCAACTCAAACTGTACGTATCCATTTGATATCATGGGTGCTTCGAAAGAGGATATGCAAAGACTTAGACTAATATTGATCTGTCCTAAGAAATCGTTGAAATCCCTACTGAGAAAAATTCCCCAAACAACAATTAAATGCATTTCTGAGTGTTGTTTAAACACTTTAAAAGGGAATATACCAATCTCCTCACATCAAAAGAGAAAGTTAGCTCGTCATAAACATACCTTAAGAAAACTCTCTGACAAAAAGGTATCTTTGAAAAAGAAGCGTAACCTCATCGTTCAAAACGGAGGATTTCTACTGCCACTCCTTTTACCCGCAGCTCTCAGCGTTTTAACGACTCTGTTAAACAAATAAATAAATATGGAATATGCTAAAAAGATGATATTAGTACCCGAACATATCGTTTCACGCCACGTTCCATCTGACGAAAAACTCAGCGAATTGGATCGCGAAATGAAAAAAATATTACAATCACAGTTGGACGAAGATGAGAAAATAAAAATGTACAATCAAGTATTGTTAAAAAGAATAAAAATTGATTTATTAAATTCACCTGTACCAAATCAGGAGACTCCCTCTGAAGAATTACCTGAAATGAAACCTGAAATAAAGGAGGAGAATTATATTGAAAGTTTAATGCTGTCTGCCATTCCAAAACAGTACATGACGAACACAAAAAACATTCTAGATGTTTTTAAGAGAAACAACAGCATAGTGTCTTGGACACCTCGAGGGGAACTCGTACACAAAGGAAACGTAGTGAAAAATTCGAACATGGTAGATTTGATCAACAGTGTGGTGAGAAAAAGGAAAAGTGATACGTTTATTCCAGGACAAGAAGAATTTCGTGAAATTCTCAAAGACATTAATTTACCACAATCATTTATTAAAAATGAATCCTATGTTTCGCAAAAAGGATATTCTCTTGTACGCAAAGTGAAAAAATCTAAAATTAAATCATGTCAATGGTTACAAATGTAATTGATACGTGAACGTATTTACTACAAATAAATAAATTAATTAATAAATTTGCCGTTTTTACTTCTTTCTTCATTTCTTACTTTACGATTACGTTATCATTCAACGTCCGCGTGACGCGAAAAGCGGGGCGGGCGGGCGAGCGGGCGGGTGGTCGCGGCGCCTCCCCTCGCGTCCGTACGCGGTGGATTGGCGCGACGTTATTCTAATTATAAACCGTAATTATAATCATTTGACGCTTTATTATCGCGAATACGTCATAAGAAACATTCTATCACTATCACACACCCTCGTGTTCCTTACACAGATCCCATCATGCCTTTAGACAGTCGAGTCGTTTCTTTGATAATGATTATTCTGATAAACGTAATACTTTTCACCGCAAACATTTTAAACACACATAATGTCGTAGACTTATGCCGTCGAGATGGAATCGCAATTTCGGATAACGTCTCCTTCACTATTTGCAATGATACATTCGATTTAAAATACAATGGACAGAGAAAAATCAGTGTTGTTGCTGCTTTTCAGATAATGAACGAAAGCGATATCAACCCTGAAAATGAGACACTGAATCCATTACGATTGTCTGCGTAAAGAGTGGATAAGAAACTATCCTAAATGGTGAGATAGAGGATTTGACATTTTCTTTTTTCAGTTTAGAAGAAAGAATTTGACAATAAGTAGATAGGTATACCTATTTCAGATAAAAAAAAAAAAACTTTGTTTAATGGGTAAAGTAAAAGAATCAGTTTTTATGGACGAAAAGTATTTTATCGATGAGTAAGGGAGAGTCTCTTTTCATCGACAAAGTGGTAGAAAATTTTATCATCGTCAAGAGAATGTTCTTTCATTGGTAACGATAAACTGATGTCTCTTAGTAATGCTTAATGAGGAATAGTGAGTTATCTACAAACATTGTCGCCTGTACATGTCTACCTACTGCACTTAGCAGCTACCCCTACTTTTATTTATTTGTTTATTTTCGTTGTTTGGAAACTAATGATAAGTTTCAATATAAAAGGGGGGTGCTTCAACGTAGGATAGAGCCAAATCTCGTCCACACGTCTTAGGGTGAACTTCACCTCCGTAAATTTACAGATATTTATTTTCTCCACCCCAAAATGGATACACCTTTGGATATGACCATGGATGATGAAGAAGCTGATCGAGTCATTAGAAATATCTCACAAGTAAGTAACATTTATTAATTCATTTTCTTTTATTTACTTTTAGTTATTTATTTTTCTTTCGTTCTCCTTTTTCTCTTTTGAATATTACTAGTAATAGAAATATAACATCTTCTCCTGTTGTTATTTAATTATTTATTTATGATAAAGAATGCTGATGTTATATGACATAAATTCTAAAATAAGATTTTTCACTCTTCAATCTATACTATTTTCTTGCAAATGTTTCAGTTCTATTTTAATACTGATCTACATTTTTTTATTATCATTATTTCAGGAAATGATAAATTAATTCATTTTCTTTTTATTCACTTTTAGTTATTCATTTATTTATTTTTCTTTCGTTCTCATTTTTCTCTTTTGAATATTACTAGTAATAGAAATATAACATCTTCTCCTGTTGTTATTTAATTATTTATTTATGTTAAAGAATGGAGATGTTATATGACATACATAAATTCTAAATTAAGATTTTTCACTCTTCAATGTTTTCTTTTTTCTTACAAATGTTTCAGTTCTATTGTAATACTGATCCACATTTTTTATTATCATTATTTCAGGAAATGATAGATAGAATTAATCGGGAATATGCTTCATCTAAATCAGAATCTGTTGCAAATGTCAAAAAAAGACGAAAAAGACGAAGGGTGTCATCAAGTGATGAGGAGATGGACGATCCTGAAGCCGATAGAGCTGTCGCTGATGCCGTTCTCGATTCTCCCATGGAGTGTGAGGAAGAGAATATCCCCCAACCCAGCGTGAGTAAGTTTGTTTGTCTATACATCATATTATATTATGTTTCTCGAAATTACATTTATCGCAACAGAATTGTTTAATATTTAAAGACTTGTTTGTAGTTTTTTCGCTACGATTAAATCTAAAAGAGTAGCTTTTCTAAAAAATTAATTAAAATATAAATAAGACTTTTCAAAACAAAATAAAAATGAATGAAACATCAAGTTAACATCAACTTTTAACCTTACATTTTGAAATTTTATCTACTTTTGATTTTAGACTTCATCGACTTCTATTCAGACTTTTAGATATTTATGCTTAGGACTTTTAGCTCTCATTGATTTTAGTTTTGAGATTTTGTTTTCATCTCTTGTTTCCTTATTATTATAATCATTTAATTCTCGACATTTACACCGACGCTATTAGATTTCATTGCCTTTAAAGCATGTTTTTAATTGTCAAATGTTTTAGTTAATACACTTTTAACTGATCACCACCACTGTCATTTGGCAAAATTTTACTGTAGTTTTAAGAGAAATTTCAATGTGATAATTTAACTTTTATCTCCGTTTACCCCCTTGGGGTGGGTCGGAGTTCAACCTATCAAGTTAATATTAATTTAAACTCTTTTGCTTCCCTTTTCATCTTTTTTTTTAAAATGTTTTTTTCCTTTCAAGTCGTATGACTTTTATTTTATTTTTAAATTGCATGACAAATTTTTTGTTTCTGTTATTTATAGACGTCCAATGATGTGCAGATGGAAATGAGTGGAGTGGCTGATGGAAGGAGAGGACTAGAGTCGTTTCAAAGCCAGATGTTACACAGTAGTAAGAATAAAGACTTATTATTATTCTTAGAGGATGTTAAGCCACAATTGTTAAATGCCCTCCGATTAACAATCTCATCAGCTCCTATTAAATGGTACGTCTGTATTAAGGCACTTTTCTCTCGTAAAGGACAAGATGGGGAGAGAGAACTTGCGAGTTCCTTTTTTAGGAGTTGTAATCAAGTATCGCTAAGTTGTAACTCATTAAATGAGGAAGTGAAGTGTGCATACGTTAAGATTATCTCATCTTTTGACGAATTTGTCGATAGAGGTAGTGGGTGGTTACTAGAAGAAGTGAACTACTTAGAATTAAATTCCGCTCTTTATGTTCCATTTAACGGTTCCTCCTACATCCCCCTCCCACCGGAAATAGTCAAACGACGGGCTGTCTTGAATATTCGAAACATGAGCGATGAAAAATGTTTTTTATATTGCGTACTAGCTCATATTCACCCTTGTAACGATAATAAACATGCGAATCGCCCTTCAAATTATAAACCCTTTGAAAATGAATTAAACTTGACAGGTATATCATTTCCCATGCAACTTAATAAAGTTTCTAAATTTGAGAAACAAAATAATTTATCAATAAATGTATTTGGACATGAAAAAGGAGACATATTCCCTCTTCATCTTTCAACAAACAGAAGCGGAGTGCATCACATAAATCTTTTACTAATATCCGAGAGAGAAACCCGACACTTTTGTTTAATTCGAAATATGAGTAGACTTTTATCTTATTTAACCCATCACAACGGTGCATTATTTTATTGTGACTTTTGTCTCCATCGTTTTGCGACTAAACCTGCTTTAGATGATCACGTTGTTTATTGTAAAGAACATAAAATGCAGAAAACTAAGATGCCTAATGATCAAGAGAGAGTTTTAAAATTTAATTCCGTGCACTTGATGCACAAAATTCCATATGTGATATACGCTGATTTTGAGTGTATATTATCTAAAAATGAAACTTCATTAAGATCGCAAACTGAAGTAAATGCTCATCACATACCCTGCGGATATTCATACGTCATTATTGGGAATGAAGGTGAATGCATTAAACCTCCCGTCGTGTATTGCGGAGAAAATGCTGCGGAACATCTCGTTCATAGTTTATTGAGGGAAGAAAGGATGATTAAAGATTTACTTTCTGCCAATAAACCTATGCAATTAAGTAATGAGGACTATGAAATGTTTTTAAATCAAACTCATTGTTCTATTTGTGAAGAGCCCTTGAATGATGATAGAGTGAGAGATCACTGTCATATATCAGGTGCTTTTCGCGGTGCCTTACACTCAAAATGTAACTTGAATTATAAACTTATTCAAAAAATACCTGTCATATTCCACAATCTAAAAGGATATGACAGTCATCACATCATTAAAACTCTTAGTAAATTTAAAAACAAAAAAACGACGTGTATTGCAACAAACTCTGAAAAATTCATAACCTTTTCTATCAGTAATCTCCAATTTTTAGACTCTCTACAGTTTTTACCATCTTCCCTCGATAAGCTAGCGAACAACTTGGATGAATGCGATTTTCGTATCCTTTCTTCTCAAATAGAACCGGAATTACTCCCCCTTTTACGTCGTAAAGGTGTTTACCCCTATGATTACTTTGACTGTATGGAGAAATTCAATGAAACCGAGTTACCCCCTCGCGAGCTTTTTTACAATAGTTTAAATGATACACATATTACTGAAGCGGAATATAATCATGCGTGTACGGTATTTCAAACTTTTAATATGCAATCTTTAAGAGATTATCATAATTTATATGTTAAGACTGATACTCTCCTTTTGGCCGATGTGTTCGAAAAATTTAGATCTTTATGCTTAACGCATTTCAAAATTGACGCATGCCACACCTTCACCTTACCAGGTTATGCGTGGCAGGCGTGTCTAAAAATGACACGCGTCGAACTGGAACTTTTAACTGACCCCACCATGCATTTATTTGTCGAAAGGGGAATAAGGGGTGGTGTCTCCATGATTTCAAACCGGTATGCCCGAGCCAATAACATTTACATGGGTAATGAATTTGATTGTAATATTCCCTCATCCTATATCATTTATTTAGATATGAATAACCTCTATGGTGGAGCAATGCAAAGCTACTTACCTACAAAACAATTCCGTTGGTCGCAAAATTTAGATCTATCCGTAGAATACATACAATCATTATCTGATGAGGCAGACGAAGGGATGATTCTCGAGGTAGACCTGGAATATCCTGCAGAATTACATGAGTTACACAATGACCTTCCAGTCGCTCCTGAACAAATGAAAGTACAATTCAATATGCTCTCTCCATACTCTCAAAGAGCTGCAGCCGCATTAAATGTTTCTAATAATTATAATGTATCGAAACTGATACCAAATTTAAATGATAAATGTAGATATATCCTTCATTACCGAAATTTGAAATTATATTTAAATTTAGGACTCAAAATGACTAAAATACATAAAATTCTCTTATTCAAACAAGAACCTTGGCTTCGTGCATACATTAATTTCAACACAAACATGCGGAAAAATGCAACTAATTCTTTTGACAAAGATTTTTGGAAGTTAATGAATAACGCGGTTTTCGGTAAGAGTATGGAGAACGTACGCAATCGCTTAAACGTGGACATTGTAACAGATAAGAAAAGGGCGTTAAAATTAATTGCATCCCCCTCTTTCCAATCGTTTAAAATTATTGATCCAGATTTAGTTATTGTAACACGAAATGTTACATCCTTAACTCTTAATCGTCCTCTGTATACTGGTTTCTCCGTTTTGGATATTAGTAAGACTTTCATGTATCAGTTTCATTATAATCATATTAAAACTAAATATGGTGATAAAGCGAAACTACTATTTACTGATACCGACTCTCTTTGTTATGAGATTCAGACTGAAAATGTCTACTTGGACATGTCCCATCACCTCGAGCTTTATGACACTTCTGATTACCCCGAAGATCATTTTTTATATTGCAGTAAAAATAAGAAAGTAGTAGGTAAAATGAAAGATGAGATGAATGGTGTTATCGTGAAAGAATTCGTCGGGTTGCGCTCAAAAATGTATTCTTTATTAACTGGGAAAGGTGAAAAGAAAACAGCGAAAGGAGTCGTGAAAAATGTTAGAGAAAAACGTTTAAAGCATGACATGTTTAAAAAATGTCTTTTCGAAAATTGCAGATTTCGGGAAAACATGAAAACTATTGTTTCAAAAAATCATGAATTACTTTCGATTACAACTAATAAACTAGCCCTTTGTCCTCTAGATGATAAGCGGTACATATTAGAAAACGGGTGTGACACTTTAGCACACGGTCACTTTAAAATCGGGGGTTCTTAATTGTTTATTTATTATTTTAAAATTTAGCGTAGCAAACTTCACTTCCCATTTAAATAAATTATTATTTATTTTATTTCCCCCCTATTTATTTGTACATAAAATGTATGTGAGAAAGACTTGTCTTTATTGTTACAACAGTTTTATTATTTATTGTCTTCAACCAGCTACAATCAGCTATAAAAGGATGTATGTAATTGTGTAAAGTATCTTTTTATTCAATAAAAATCTGTTTATCTTTCTTTTTTGACTTTATTATTTCCTTTCTATTTCATTACACGTATAGAAACAAGTAAAATGGCATGATCTTTTTATTTACAGCGGACAATGAAAAAATGTATAAAGAAATATGAAAATAACTATATAATAAAAATATAGATAGGAGTGAAAACGAGAAAAAATATCTAAGAACTAAGTGAATAAAGAAAAGGACAAAACTAAAATAATAATAAATTTAAAAGAAATGAAAAAATTATTAATAATAAAAAAATACTTACTAGACAAAATTACTTGCAAGTGTAAAATAAAATGCAATAAATATTTTCATATATTTGATAGTTTAATTGCTTATAAATGAGTCTAATTTTGCTCATTAATACTCTAAGAAATAATAAATGGATTATAATTAAAATATGTAAAAAGAGAAATGAAACTTTTATACTTGAGAGATACTTCTTTATTTTAAAACAAAGTTGAGAAAAGTTACATTGTTCAATGGAGATGCACAAAATCTTATATTTCTTTAAAGTGGATGTGTTTTCATGGTACAACGGTTAAGCGTGCTGCTCAATCGCTGTGCCATGAAAACATTTTGTAATTGTTAGGTTGTTGGTTCGAAACGCATCTTAAAATATCTGTATTTATATATTACCTTAGAAAATTATTCAGTTTATATAAGAAAAAAAGAAAATAAGATGCTTGCTATTTCATACACTAGATGTCAGCATGAGTACTCCATTTTTCACATTTTAAAAGAGTATAGATTCTAAAACTTTAGTACTTATTTCACTCACCAGATGGAGTCACGAGTATTAAAAAAATATACTTAATTTAATTTTAAACAGAACAGTAGCACCAATAGAAATTAAGTGAGGTATAGCTCTCATCCTATAGTCAAGAGGACATCGATCCGAAGTGGGGTTGAACGCTCATCCCATAGAACTAGAGTAAAAGAGGACATCGACCCAAAGTGGGGTTGAACGCTCATCCCATAGTAAAAAAAAAGTGGGGTTGAACGCTCATCCCATAGTAAAAAAAGTGGGGTTGAACGCTCAATTTTCCCCTACTATTATTATTATTTCGTATTTTGTTTGTTTCTAATAATACTTGTCGTATACCCATTTCTACCACAACTGGCCATTTGACCGGGGGAAGAATTTATTGCTTTATAACCTTATCGTATCAGAAATTACGATGTAAAGCGTGTTCAACGCATTGCATTCGATGAGTTGCACATTTTTGCAAAGACCGTTGCGTAGCTATTTCAATCAGAATAACTGTAAATTCAAATTTCAAGAAAGTGCCTAACATTTTAGATTGGCATTTTTGTGTCAGAAAAAGTGACAGAAACTAACTGTTTTGGTAAGTAGCTTACATCTTATTTTGATAGCTTTACTTCATTTCTAACTAACTGTTAGTTTTTACCCAGAAAAATGTCGAAACAATCAAGACAGCGCAGGTTCTTAGAACAAATATTATTAATTATAAGAATAATTATAAGAATTATGATTCTTATATATTTTTGTAATTATAAGACTTAATTGCAAGAATTATAGAAATAATAATTAGAAGAAATATGTTTGCAAAAAATGTACAATCTAAACACCCCTGTATATGTAAAAATGCATTGAGCAATGAATTAAAAATTTTTATTTGTTGTGTTTGTAATACATAAAAATTGGCAATATGCAATTTTGTTGAATTATTATAAAGTTTTTTTTTTTAAGTTTATTTTGTTCCTAACATTCATATTTCATACATTCAATCTAGAAACATAAAGCCCCATCATTTGACCGGCTATGGTAGAAATAAGTATAGATTAAGTGTGGTATGTTTTGTGTTAAAGTTGTTGCAACTCTGCACTGTACTACGAACTAAGTCACCTGCATAATGACTCAACGTTGAATAAAAATCTTTTTTTTTAATATGAATATGATCCCTTACCAAAAAAAATATCACTTTTGTTCATTTTCAGAAATAAAAAATTACATGGTACGTTAATTTCATAGGTTTCCATTGCTCAAAGTTTTTTTTTTTTTAACGACAATTTTTATTCTTTCTAAATATTTTAATAAAAATCGGAGCCAACTCCTGTAATTTTCTTCCCGAACTAAAGACGTGATTTTTGTGTAGATGTCTAAGAGAGAAAAAAAATCTCTTTAACCTTTGAAAATAATTTTCATTTACGAACTCATCTAACATCTTTCCACCCATCTAATGGCTTGATTTATGCTTTTCTTACCCACTTGTCTATGCATTAGGAGTAGGCTATTGAATCGCGTTGCTTATTTACTCATTGTATTGAAATCATTTAAATATGCATTTAACCCACAAAAGGCGGTTGCGTCGAATTTGATTAAAAATTCGATCGTAATAGGTTTTTCCCGCGTTTTTTTTTTGTGGTCGCAAATTTACCGTCTGTCTTTATTTGACGGTCTTTTGATGCACGTTGACGACGAATTGTTTTAACAAATAGTTGGAATAAATTTGTCTTTATTTTCATGGGATTCACCATTTTGAAAATGGTATAGTCCATAATCATTCCGAAATTTTGATTACGGAATTGCATTCATATAATTTTGTCAAGGAAAATATTTTGACATTAAAAAAAAATAACAAATATAGTCAAACCCCGTTTTAGTGAGCATGGTTTATATTGAATTCCCGGATACAGTAAACGAAATGTTCGCTTCTGTGCCTTGCTAAACACATATAATATTATTTTTTGTGGATATAGTGTACCAAAATAAGGTTAGAAGTTGGATATTATGAACTTTTTAAGTTTTTCTTTTTTTTCCTTCATTTTTTGGTAATTTTGGAATTTTTACATAAAATATATATAGGGGAGAGTGGGGTCAATTGTAACATTTTTTACTTAACTATTTTTAACTAACAAAAAATTCAATATATTATTAGTACTAATTGACAGACGAGTAAAGTAGACTATCCTCTACTAGAAAAAAAATAAATACCTAATTTTAAATATTATTATATTAGTTATTAACAATTTTTGACAGTCGTGCACCTGTTACAATTGTCCCCACTTACGGGGTCAATTGTAACAGTTCATAAATTCAACTAAAACATAGTTAATTATACATGTTATCATAGTTGTGATATATTTTTTTATTGATCAAAATAGCAGTGATATTTTAGGAGTAAAAATAATAATGAGCAGAGACCTAAAGTGTTAAACTTATAACTTTGAGGGGTTAAAAATTTTAATTTATGCTGTGAAAGGTGACAAATAAAAAAGTGCACACGCAACATAATATAAATGATATAGGAAACTATTGGTGGTTCTTAAAGAGTTAAGTAATGGTTTGTAAATATAAGATTATTTATTTTCAGTTGTTACAATCGCCCCGTTACTTATTGTTACAATTGTCCCCGAGACGCCATTTTAGCTTCATTTGTTAAAAACAATGCTAGTTAATTAGCAAAACTAATCTTCTTTTTTATTGAAATGTTAATTAAGGTGTCCACTTACATATTCGGTTACTAATTTTTATTTGTTTAAACGAAATTACTTTGTTACAATATAATATTCTAATACCAAAAAAAGTACTTGCGTGCCGTGAAAATTTCTTTTGTGACGTAACTCTTTCAAAAGTACATATAAATGGTTGCCATCAGGGGTGTACATGTAGATTTATTAAATACACCTTGTGCGCCACCTTGGAACCAAATCTAGAACCCGACACTCGAAATTTTTGCTCTGTTACAATCGTACCCTGTTACAATTGACTCCACTCTCCCCTACCGATTTTTAAAACCATCTATTGAGTGAAATGTAGCCACAAGCATTTTCTCTTGTTTGCTTCTTCTATCTCAGTTTCACATCCCTAAATAAAGGTCATCTCTAAATTTTTGTACGCAAGGCGAAGAGTAATAAAAAATAAAAGCTTACACATCTTTTGTTATTATATATTTTTTAATCAATTTTGTATTTGTTTTTATGAGTCATTTATTTAAATAATGCTCAATAAAAGGGAGCAGTTCGAAAAAATTAGTTAAAATTGTTTGCAGTACGGATATAATGAACTCCCGGTTATAGTGAACCAAAATTTCAATCCCTTGAAGGTTCACTATAGCGAGATTTGACTGTATACGCTTATGTATTTCTGAGTCAGCAAAAAATTTGAATTTACGCGTTTTAAAAAAATATTGCCTTTTTTTTTTTTTTTGTAACTTCTCCGTGCACACTCATCTGTCAAATAATTTCACTCAAAGGGAAAGGAATTCAAAACTAGCAGAAAAGTATAATTTAAATTGTACAATTAATTTTATTAAAAAGAAGGAAAAAAAAAAACGATAAAAAAATGAAACTTTTTATTAAAAAACGTAAATTCATAATTATATCATGATACTTCTTAGTTATATACTGGAAACTCAACTAAACTTAATCACTTTTACCATAAATAGTACACTGTTGGTAATTTCCCGGGAAAAAATGGTTAAATAATAATTTACTCAATTGCTATTTGACCATATTCGAACAAAGCAGTCAAATAGCCATAAATAAGATGGTAATCAAACCGTTAACTGTGAGAAAAACTGTTTATTAGCTGCTTTTATTTAATACGGTTAAACAACCGGAATTTAATCGCACCAACTGTGCTCACCTTATAAAGTCACTTAGTTCCTTGTAACTGCGCACATATTATAGCCTAAAGGGAGTCTCATGATTAACAAAACTGAGCTTTGAGTCTCAACGTTAACACCACTTTAATTCTGCCACTCCCATCAACGCATGAAAAGTTTCCAGGGTTTTGAAACCATGTTAGTAGTAAATGGCCAATAACCGTATAGTTTTGAATTCACGGTCTCATAGTTGTATATATGTTCATAGTTGTATATATGGATATATAGTAGTTTCAAAACAGTAAAGGTAAAAAATGTTGTTCACATTACGGTTAATCGGATGGACAGACTGCTGCCGCTTATTTTACCACTTTAGAATGAAAATTTTAACAGTGTATTAAATTACGCTTTTCAAATTATATTTTATATTTTATTTGATTTCGTCCAACATAATTTTGTAAAACAACTAGGGAGAAAGTATTATAATAATTTCATCTTGAATGAATAATTTATGAGGTTTTAAGTTGGTCAATTTATCATTTAAGTAATGAATAAACCAATTAAGTGTTATTTAGTCACGATTAAGTCTCTATTAATTTCATTCGTTGTTAAAGGCTTTGATGAAGGGCAAATTTTTCAACAAAAACTATAATTATCGTATCATTCTTGTCCATTTAATGGAAGAAATTTGACTAATAATTTAAAAAAGCAACAAGTTATACAAATTTACATTATTCTTTCGTACTTTAAAGCGACAGTTGTTTTTCTCTGGTTCACTGAGAAGAAAAATATAATATTTTCTGACTTAAGAAAATTTTATCATATTAATAATCTATTTTTATTTTCTTTTTTAATGATTAATATATGAAAAAAGAAGGAAATATTTTGATTTTCTGACGCAGGTAGAGAAAAAATTTGCTAATCGACTTTTAAAGTGAATTTATTATTTGATATAATGGCAAAAAATTCATTCCATGTATTTAAATATTTTTTATTTTAATTTTTCATCTTTGCATCATTATCTTTTTCAATACAAAATTTTGTATCTGCTTCTTTCAGGAAGAATTTTCAATTTATAAACATTTTTAAATGCCTCTAAATTAGACATTTTATGACTAAAAAATAATAATTAATGATTCTGCTTTCTAAAAGTTTATGTTTTCTCTACATTTTGAACTCCAAGACATTTGAACAGTTTCTCCATCTTCCCATATGATATAGGACATTTAATTAAGATAAGCTATTCATAAAATTTATACCTAAACATAATTATTTAAATACGCCATTACATCTTAATGGCAAAATCAGAGAAAAGTCATTCTTAAACAAGATAACAACCATAAACATTTTAACGTGAATGAAAATTATCATAAAAACAAGTTGTATTTTTGCATAAATTCTCTTTAATATTTAATAATTAAGAACTTTCAATTTCACTTTAAAAACACACATTAAGCCGAAAGTACAAATCTCAATTCGACGATCTTTTTTTCGTAATTTATCTTGATCTTACGTAAAGCGAATTAAATGCTCACCAAATTGACTACCAGGATCATGGTAAAATACAGAGGCAGACCAAAACAGGATAACGCAATAAACATTTTAATGTCAAACAAAAATAATTTTTAAATCAAATAGCATTTATTTAGCAATTTTCTTTAATATCCAATGAATAAGAACTTTCAATTTCACTTTAAAAATTCACATAATGCCGAAAGTACAAATCTAAATTCGACGATCTTTTTTTCGTAATTTATCTTGATCTTAAGCAAAGCGAAATAAATGCTTACAAAATTGACAACCGGGACCATGGTGAAATACAGAGATAGACCTAAACAAAATAACGCTATACACATTTTAATGTCAAACGAAAATCATTTTAAAATCAAATCGCATTTATTTATCAATTCTCTTTGATATCCAATGAATAAGAACTTTCAATTTCACTTTAAAAATACACATTATGCCGAAAGTACAAATTTCAATTTGGCATATTTTTTTCTTAATTGATCTTGATCTTACGCAAAGCAAAGTAAACGCTCACCAAATTGGATGCCAAGATCACGTTCCGTGAGCCATTTTGTAAAGAATATCTATAAATCACTTAGGCAACAAAAGAAGCTCCAGCTTTTCATTATTGTAGCTTTAAAATCTCTTTAATTTGCCCTCGCCAAGAATGGCTACCATAAGAGCAAATCTAATTTTGGTAAACTCCTTGAGATGTGAAAATCAGTCAGAAGGAGTGGCTTGGAACAAAAAAAAATTTCTTTTTTTCAACTAAATAATATAAAAATTGGGAGGGGGTACCAGTGGAAAACGCCGCTACCGGTTCGGACGCGTGCAATTAGGGTAGTTTAATCGTCCAGAGTATTTTGTTTCCATTATTCGAACGTGGGTTTTTAATTGAAATCGTAATTTGTGTTCGTGATTTGAGAGTTAAGTATTAAGGGATGGACCTGTCCACAAAAAGATTGCGCAAATTTGGCATGACTGCACCAAGATGACTGTTATTAGATATTAGAAGCAGCGTGCTTCAGGTGCAAGATAAAAATTATAGTTCATTATTTTGTTGTAACTGTTTGATATATATTTTTAGAATTTTTCTGTAGAAATTTACTGAATAGAGGCTCCTGAAAGTTTTTTCTTGTTATCCAGTCTAAAAAATTTTGTGTTTTTTATTTGTCATTGTGGCAAAACTTGTAGGTCGTTGTAGACGAATGTACAAGGGGTAAAAATAAAATAAATAAATAAAAAACTACGTAAAGTCTGAATAGCTTTTTATGTAATGGACAAATTTTTTTACACACTGAAAAAAATTCCGGTCAAAATTGCTGTAAAATGTACTGGCATCCAGAGTGCAGCATCCATAAAATCCATTTTGGCTGTAAATCTTTTTCCCGTAAACTCCATAGTAATATTTATTTAATTACATTGATTTCGCAGTAATTATTACTGTATAAAAGTTACTGTGTATCAGAACCTATGTTCAGTAAAATTTCATGGTAAAACATGCACTTTACGATAGAAAGTACTTAGAGTGTTGGTACTTTTTACCGTAATTTTATTCGAAATTGTTTACAGTGTACTAATTTTCAAATTTAATGGCTCATAAAGTTAACTGTAAGTATGCTAATAAGTTAGTTCACTAGATAACTTTAAAAGAAAAAGAATTTTTTTTTTTTTGTTTTGAAAAATGTGTTTTTATTTCAACTTTTTCCAAATTTGAAGTCTCCAAACTTAAGAACATGACCATTTTTTACACGTGACTTTCCATTTACAGAATGCTCCAAAATTTGTCCAACAAGTTCAGAGGGGTGAGGCGTGACCTTCGAGAGTATGGTGAGTTTTACGGTAAATTTTCAAGGTATGAAAAATTACCATTGAACGTGAGAGTCACACACTGAAAATGACGAGAACGCCAAGTAGGCTTAAATACTGGAAATTAACAACAAAAGATATTACAAACTAGCTAGTGAAAAAAGAGATTTCTTTCATAAACAATCGCAAGAATTATTTGAAAAGACACTCTCCCAATTTATGACACTGTCTACAACGACATAAAAACGCTTCTAGGTGGTCCAAGATGGCATCGCAAGTGTTTTATGTAGCATAAACTCCACCTTTCGTATCCACTGGATTCAGATTCAGCTTGAATTTTTTTGCGTTTTTCACACTCTTAACGTGGTTTGCGTATCTACTTTCTATGGTAAATTTTCATCTGCTTGATGGTGGTTCTAAAATTCGACGAAAAATTTTCAAGGTATGAAAACTTACCATTGAACATGGGAGTCACACACTACGCTAAGAAGTTGAAAATCACGAAAGCGTCAAGCAGGCTCTGAATGAAACTTGACCAGGCCCCACTGAAATTTTTGGCAGAATTATAGAGCAGTCTATATGTGTTTTAATTATTTGAAAACAGTGCTTAATAAAATTATTTTACCTTTTATATCTTAAAATAATAATATGTAGCTGTCAAAAAAGAGAAAAAAAACTATGAAAATTAGCTGGCAGGTATCTGATATTTAGAAAATATTCTCAGATTATTTTGGAGAAAAATCGAAATTTTTGAATTTAAACTTCGAGGACATTTGGAATCCAGAATCCAGAACATATACAAGGGAAGAATTAAACGAAATTTATTAGGATTTGTCCACATCTTAATAAACTGGAAAAGGAAGAAATCTATTAAAAATGTTAGTAATTATTTTTGGCGAACGAAATTAGACAAAAAGAAATTTAAAGTAATAGGATCTTTTTTTAAGTCTAAAACTGAGATTCCCCAATACAACATTTAAAACCTATATATAAAATAATTTAGTCGATGAGGAATTTTAATATTACACCTGGATGCAATTTTAAGGAAATTCTAGCAAAGATGAAACTTTATATTTTTTAATATAGAATGAATTAAACTTATTTTCAGTATTTTAATTCTCAATTAATATTGCAAAGTGGGATAAAATTTTCAAAAGACGATTTCTAAAAAAAAAAGGAAGAAGACGAAAGCTACTTTATTTCAAAATTCTTACATTTTACTCGTCACTTATATAAAATGGACCATTCATATATATTTCCCAATTACCAGAGAGGCGAAAAAACATTTTGAGATTTGCTTATTTTTGCAGACGAGAGGAAAGGAAGGGTAAGAAGGCTTACATAAGACTCAAAAATTTCTTTATTTTTAGATGTTTTAAAAATATAAATGAAATATGTAACAAAAAATTTAGAAAGTATTTTTCTTTATTATTTCCAATGCCCACCTGTGTTAACAGTCAGTCAATTTATTCATTTGAACAGATTTGTTGGCCACTCTTTCTGGGGACCCTATTAGGTGTGCCAACGTTGCTCCCATTGTATAGACAAATAGTACAGAGAAAGAAAGAACACCCATGCCTTGCCTGGAATTCGAACCCAGAACCTTTCTGATGCAAGGCCAGTTCCCTGACCGCTGCATAGTCCGGTCTAATTTAGAAAGTATTACAGTTGTAAAAGATTGTAAAAGATTCCTAAAGTTGTGAAAGATAAAGTTGTGAAAGATTCCTAAAAAATTTTCTACTCTAAATTTTATACGATGAATTAAGAAGAAAATTTTATTTTATGCAATGTTGCATCTTTTATTTGAATTAAATCTATAAATTAAATTATTATAATTAAGTCATAGTTCAAGCAGAAATCAGGTGGAGGGGGGTTTGTTACTTTCATGGGTAATAGCATGGTAATTTCATGGTACTAGCATGGGTAAGGGTTTGTGTTTTGCTTTTTTTTTTATATTTCTTTATTTATTTATTTACTTACTTATTTATTTTTATTTATTTACCTAATTATTTATTTACTTACTTATCTGTTTATTTTATTTATTCATCCATTTATTTATTTATTTATTCATTTGTTTTTTATTTCTTTCTTTATTTTATTTCTCTATTTATTTATTTACTTATTTATTTTATTTATTCATTTATTTTATTTATTTATTAATTTATTTCATTGATCCACTTATTTATTTATTTTGTTTATTTATTTATTTCTAACAAGGGTGATTGAATGCAAAATTGCCGAAAAATGCATGTTTAATATTTGCCTCATTGCTTTGCATTTACATATTTTTGTTTTGATCTGTTAATTTATTTTAAATGTCATCCTATTTTGTTCGTCTTCTTAAATTGCACAAAGTCTCATTCAGATCATTCATTCAAATTAAGTAAATGAATTCAGTAAGATTACTGTGCATGAAAATTCAGCACAAATAAATTTAGTTCTCAACCGGTATTACGTAATGAGTTGGAATTTTAAAAGGAACCATTTAGTAGTAACAAGAGGGTAAATGATTTTATTTTACCACCCGCAGACAAAAACTAACCTCTTCTAATAATTTCAACCTTCGCTTTTAACCTCTCCATCGACATCGCATTCATTTTCTTCTTCCAAAAGACCCCATTAACAGTTAAAAACCATGCATTTTGAAATAGGAATGTACTTTAGCTAGCGCGTTGCCAAATTACACTTAAGTAATTTCTACCTATTATATTTTTTTCTTTCAACGCTCGAGGCTAGACAATCGTCTGCCTTCAAAAAATAGCTTTGAGTCTTCTTTTTAGTTTAGAAGAGCCTCCATTATTGTTATTACCCATAATTTAGGCGCTTATAAGGGTGGAGGTTTCAAGCTATTATACAGCATTTAGTCGTGATAATAGCGTGCGAAAAAACACGTTTTAATCGCTCGTTTTTAAATCGTAACCTCGTGCTGCCTTATTATGGAGATTGGCAACCGGCTTTTTGAGTTCCGAGTCAAGTTGTTTAGAAACTGCTGCTGCCGAAAGTCGTCTGAAAAGTGATTCGTTTTTCTAAGTTTGCAATGGTGTTAAAAAATCGTGCGCTGATAATTGAATAGTTACATCTTAATAAAGTGGCAAATTAGAGTGATTTGTTTGTGCCACCCAAAATTTTTCTTTCACTTCTTGTTTACTTAATTCAAAGCTTCAGTTGAGTTACGTTGTTAACCTTTGGAATTAAAAAGTATCTGTTAATTAAGATCTCTCTTGCCTTCAGTTTTGCAGGATTATATATTATCCTAGTGTTTGCAAAGAATATATTCCGCATTGCTATGGCAACCGTCCCTAAAAATGATTCTTCACTCAGGGATTGAATAACGTAAGAAATGTAACAAATCGAGGAATCAACAAACCAGTGATGCGTTTAATCTCAGAATTAGTGAGTAATTTGGAAAATCAGTGTATCACTAAATAGGATAATCGAGGAGTTTGTGGCGCTGCTATTCTACAAATCAGTGAATAGGATCATGAAATAAATCATATCTTACAAATGTATTTAAATCATCGGACTGATATTTTATTATTTTTTGATGATATATTTAAATTTCCTCCACGTATTTTTACATCTATCGAAATTCTTTAACTTCTAAAAAATACACGCCTGCACATAAGGACAAGCCACATTCTTAACTTTTTCAGAAGAGCGATTACTAATAATGGGGAAAAAATGAATGAAGGAAGTAAAGAATGTTTATTTCTATTTTGGTGTTACATAACGGAAAATATGAATACATTACAATAAATCTCACAGGAATTAACAGTCCCAAAAACGTGAACCTTTCATTATATGAGTCATAGGCAAATTGGAAAATTCACATCTAACATCATTTGTTAGTTTTATTATAACGAATCTTGTAGATGCATTTGCAAAGTGACATCGGCAGTTTGCAAGGAGGCGAATTTTCTTTTAAATTAGCCTGCGACCTATCCAAAGTCAACCGACTTTTCTCTTTTCTTAGTAGTACTTAGTAATAGTAGTAGTAGAATTTTACAAGAGTTGCACAAGAGACTTTTGGCTATAGTCTGGGGAGCATATCCCTCAGGATAATCTAAAAGTATGCCATAACTATAAGAGATTAGAGAAAGATAGAGAATCCAGAAGTGAATGGCTCCCTCCTCCTTGATAGCTCAACGACCTGCTGGCGAAATCGAGCATTTTGTTTTCGAACAATTTAATGAAGGTCGATACCTAACACCGTCGGTCACTTCGCGGGCTAATCAAAGTGATCAACCACCTACTAATTGACCGCTACCATTTATGCTTGACTTCGTTTTTCTTCATTCTTTTTAAATCGTTTCGCTGTAGTAACACTTTATTTAAGCCACGTTAGAGCTGCAGAATGGACTATTGGCAACGGTCTGGGAAGCATCCCTGAAGAGGATCTGAAGGCATTACATCACAATCTTGATTCTCTGCTGAGAAAATGCCTCCCTTCCAGCTATCGTAGCTCGAAGATCTGCGTGTAAAACGGGGCATTTCATGATAGAAGAGTTTAACGAAGACCGATTACGCACACCCTTAGTCCCTTCGCAAGCTGATCAGAGTTGCTGCTCACTGACCACTACCAGCGAAGCTTGACTTTCGTGATTTACTGGAAATCATGCCTTGCGTACTACTACTACTATTACTAAGTACTACTAGGAAAAGAAAAAAATCGGTGGCTTTGAATCGATATGTCTCAGGGTAACTATAAAAAAAAAAAAAAAAAAACTCGGCTCTTTGTAGACTGCTGACGTCACTTTGCAATGAGTCTACACGTCATTGTAATGAACCTAACAAATGACGTTAGATATGAATTTTCCAATTAGCCTACGACTCATATAATGTAATACAAATAAACATCCTATGTTTCCTTCATAGCTCATCTGAACAAGTTAAAAATGTGGCTTATCATTATGTTAGTTCAAGTTTTTACAAGTTAGTTTTTGCAATATTTTTACAAGTTAAAGAATTTCTATTCATGTTAAAATACGTGGAGAGAAAGTTTGAATACAGCATAAAAAATTATAAAAAAAATTCAGTCTTATGATTTAAATACCTTTGCAAGATCCACAGTGGGAAGTTAAATAGTAAAAAAACTTCATTAAAAATAACACAAAATACTCCTAGTATATTTTTATTTTAAAAATAATAGCAATTAATATACGAATAAATTAATTAATCAATTAGTTTTTGTAAAATTCAACGCAATATGAACTTTTTTTTCATTTTACAAAAAGATAAAAATTTTTCAACCTCTTTTAAAATATTCATGAACTTAGGTATCATCTAAAAAAATGCCCTTAATTGAGAAATGGTTTCTAAAAAAGGATCAGGTTATATTTTTTTTAAACCTTAAAGTATTCCATTACACGATAAATCTTAAACTCATTTATTTTTCCTCACTTCAAAAAGTATCTAACTTAACAAACTAATTTGCAAAACATGTTAAAGATAAATAATAACATATCTAATTTACTGCTATAGATTCCCTGTCACGTATTAGAAAATATTAATTAGCTTTGATTGACAGTTTCTTTTTCAAAATAAAAAATATAAATATTAATCTGTGAAAACGGTTAACTTATTAATGCTTAAAAATGTTACTAATATGAGTAAAAAGATTGCTACATTTCATATATCCGATAGAAAGTAATAACCTTGATGAAGACAAATTAATAAACCGAGATCATGACCGTGAAATTCTGGGTAAAATATTAAAATTACAGTACCCTCTCCTTATTTATTTTTTAATTTCTTATTAATCCTTTACTTCATGTTAGATTTTTTAATCAATAAATTAATATCAACGAATTTGTCACGCTTTCATATTTTAGTTTTGATTCCTTAATGCTTGTTAAATATCTTAAATTTACTTTCCCTTAGGCCTAAATTCTTTTCCATGCGAAGGAAAGATATGGTAATTTTGTATCAAATATCAAGCGAAATAATATTTTCGCGAATATTTAATTAATATGATGCTATTAATTAATTTTAAACACATAATTATTTAATAAATTAATTGTATAACAACAATTAGACTAAAAATTTATAGTAATTAGGTTTTTAACGCCATAACATTGATTCCAGTAAGTAAAAGTACCATGCCACTTATGTTGCAGCATAACAATCAAAATCAAAATTCAAAACTAAAAAAAAAAATTTTTTTTTTTAAATTCCAGATCACCAAATCCTTTGTCTTACTATGTTTTCCTTCGATTAGAACACCTAATTTTCTGAATGGAATGTTTATAATTTTTAATAAATATTAAAAAAATATTTATAAATTTTTTTTTTCATTTGACTAAAATTTCAATAACACACATATCTTTTTTCGTCAGAAACATACTTTTTCGATTTCACACATTCAAATTAAATTAAATAAATAAAAAACTTTTTTTTTCTAAAACACAGAACTACAAATTCCATTCTATTGCAGTATCATCTTTTTTTAGTGGTCACGTAGGTAAAAAAAAAAAAAATCTCTAATATGCTTTAATAAGCTCCTTTTTCTTACCTAGTAAGAAAAAAAACTCGTTTTTAATGTTCATAATTTGTATCGTTAAAGATGTTAATGGTCATAAAAACCGTCTTTAGGCTAATGGCAGAAGTCTGGAAAAATTAGTTATTTTAATAATGGTTTCCGTCATAAATATAACCATTAGATGAAAACAACAAATACTAATTATTTTTAACAAGGAAATAGAGGTAATGATAAATATATCAGTTAATTTGTTAACGGTTTGGATATTCAAATGAACAAAAGGTTATTTTGTGTCATTATTAGATGATGAGTGAGTGTGCTTCAATTGAAATTCAAGAGTCACAAAAGGTTATTTTAATAATAGCTTCAAAGAGAATGTATTAATAAACTTCCCCTTCTTTTCCTCCTTAAGTCGTCAAATAAATCTGTTTTTAAATGATACAATGAAACGAATTTCAGAAACTTTTCTCTTTTTTCCTTCCTAATTCTACAAAATGGTAAGACACTTTTTTTTTCCAATAAGATTTTCAAGCTGGAGCAGCTAACAAGAAAAATACGAGGTCTGAAAATTTATATTAAAATGAGGTGGCTGATATACCCTGGTTGGTAATGCTTTGGACACGTGTTCGATTCCAGCCGGTTGAAGAATTGCCGTGGGGTGACTAGTGCTCGTTAAATCTGTTGGAATCACAAAGTCCCCCAAGTTCCCCTAACAAATCAATACCTCCGATGGCTCCTCTACAGCCGCAATTGCTCAGGGGATAGAGCGGTCACCTTCCAATGAGGTGAGCGGGTTCAAAGCCCGGCGATGGCTGGTCGATACGAATCCCGCATCCGGCTTGCACCGACCACAGAGCTGATGTGAAATATCCTCAGTTGTAGATGGATCATGGGTTAGATCCCTTTGCCGTCAGGCTAACCGTGGGTGGTTCTCGTGGTCTTCCTTTCCACGTAACGCAAATGCGGGTTAGTTCCATCAAAAAGTCCTCCACGGAGGGAAGTTTCTCCCTATACTCGATCCAGGAGGTTCCTTGTCTTCTGGATTGAGTTAAAAATTGAAAGGCTTTGGAGTTGAACATTAGTAGTCATAAACCTAAATATTGGGTCGACTGTTCAGCGACGGTTATAAAATAAAATATAAAATAAAAAATTCCTCCTATAGTACTGATCCAGAAGCTTCCTCGTCTTCTGGATTGGGTTCAAGATTACGGGGCTACTGAGTTGAACATTGGTAGTTGTAAACTCAAAATTTGGGTCGGCTGTTCAACGATGGTTATAATAAAGTACAATATTGAAATAAGATGAGCTGCTGTGGCTTAAGGGATACAGCGTTACAGTAAAGTTACCCAGGTTCGAATCCCAGCAGTGACTAGTTGGTACGAATTCTGCTCCCGGCTCACACCGACCACATCGCTGACGTAAAATATCCTCAATGATAGACGATTCATGGTTTAGAGTCACCTTCACATCGGACTAATTTCGAGAAGTTTTCGTTGTTTTCCTCCCCATATAACGCAAATGCGCGTTAATTCTCTCAAAAAGTCTTCCACGAACACTATCATTCCCAATGCTTGATCCAGTAATTCCAATAAAAGTAAAAACGAAGGTTCATATAAAAACAAAAGCTTTCGATTAAATTTCTATAAAAACAAATCGGTGGTTGCTCAGGGGATATGGCATTCGCTTCCAATTAATATGATACAATTAATATTAATGACGAATTCCAGCGGTGGCTGATTGGAACGAATTCTGCTCCCAGCTGGGACGATTTAAATCCCAGCGGTCACATCACTTCCATACCTTCAACAAATGAAGAATTCCTAGTGTTTTGCTTTCCCCAATTAGTGACCATGGACTATTAGAATACGTGTCTCTCATTAACGCATAGATGGCAGCACGACCGGCTTGCTTAACACAAAAATAATCTAGTATTTCGTAATTCTCATGATTGATAGTACGACCAGAAAAACTAACTAAGCTACATTCCATAGTTCATTTGGCAAAACACAACTCAACCAAACTTTAAATCCCATGTTCATTAGCTAATGAAAAGCTAACTCCTATGTCTAGTTCAATTTCATTTTTTCGGTTTTTAACGATGTCAGATTTTAACGATTTCAAATTCGTGAAGATGAGAAACGTTCCTAACCTTAAACTTTTCGATTAATTGAATGGATTGCCGGTTATTTTACCGTAATTTAAGAATAAAAACTCCAAAAGCGCAAATTTAAAATAAAAAATACGGTTCTCAAAAACAAATTTATGCCTTTCTTTTAACTTAAACTGAATTTTGAATAAGATTGCACCATTCAAAAAATAGTTAATATCTCTCTTTCTTCCTTAAACCAAATATAGTTAAAAGGTCTTTAAATAAATAAAAAGCAAAATAATGAAGGTATGGGAGGTGATAGAAAATCTATTAAGTAATGATAAGGTGTTAATGATATTTTTCTCTCGTTCAAAAAATAAACATGAGATCTGGCATGTTTTTTCAAAAACTCATCATTAGCAAATCCAGCCTATTTCATGTTGCAAGTATTAATAGCATCATTATTAATAACACGAGTTGTTAATGCTCTCAACAAATTTTCTTCTATCACTATTCATTAATTTTTGTGCATCTTTTATTTTGAGCTTTCATTTACATAATCGCTTCATTTTCATTTTTGCTTGTCTTTTTAATAACATAATATTTTTATTTAATTTTTTCGCACTCTTGTAAAATTGCATTATTCAAGATTATGCTTTTGCTTTTCTATAGATATATAACTTATAAATTAAACAATTCAAGAATATTATTGTATAATTAGACAATATATATTCTGACTAATACTGAAGACAAAATATAAAATGATGAATATTTTACAATTATTTAAAAACGCGAAAGTATAAAATGATTAATATAAAGTGAGTACAAAAGCTAAAAATGGCAGAATATAAAACTATTAATATTTAATCATTCTTCACAGCATTCTGCATAATTTTAAGAGTTAAAAATGGCAAAACATGAAATGACATATATTTTATAATTTACTAAACATTCGAAATAAAAACCGAAAATCAAAAGCGACAAAGCATAAAATTTTTGTCACTTGGCATTACAATTCTATGTATTACAATTCTATGTCTACTCGAACCGACCACAGTGCTAACGTAAAATATTCTCAGTGGTAAATGGATCATGGGTTAGAGCAGAGGTCACCAAAGTGGTCTATATAGACCCCCAGGGGTCTATTTAACATAAGCGGGGGTAGATCTGAGCCAGGGGGTCGAATGGGGGTCGATCCGAACCGGAAGGGTCGATTGGTCGAAGGAGTATCAGTATTTTTCAGATATGTGACAATTAGAAATAAAAGAAGAAGACTTGGAAATATATACAGGTAATCTTCAAAAATTGAGCGACGATTTTAAACTGCGTTTTGTTGATTTGGAAAACATTGACATCCCTATTTGGATTAATTTTCTGCTCAAATTGAAAACGTGGACATCAACCTGCAAGATGAGCTTGCTGAATTATTATGGGGATTTGAAGCAAAGACGCTTTTTAAAAATTTAACAATAAGCAAATCTTGGACAAATATAAATATAATGCAAAAATATGTAAAACTTTACGAAATAGCTCCGCCATTTATGATAGCATTTCGAAGCTTCTATATGGTTGAAGCCAGTTTCAGTCACGTAAATTCAATCTTGACTGAGAACAGAAATAAATTAAATGTGGAGTTTCGAGGGGATTTATGATTAAAATTGACCAATTTTGAACGCAATATAACGAACCATACAAAAAAAAAAAAAAAAAAACACCAGGCACACCCATGTCATTGATTAAGAAGCAATAAATCCGTAGTTACTTTACTTATTATTTCTACTTACTTATAATTACTTATTATTTCATAAATATTAAGGTATTTATATTTCAACATTAATATATTTTTCATAAAACTACTGTTACACTATGTACTATTACTTTAATAAATTTTCAAAATCATAAAATAAATGTACAAACACAGTATCTAATAGAGTTTTATTTTAATTAACAGAAAATTACTTTTATGGGGGTCGATGGAGATTTCGAAAAATTATGTAGGGGTCGATGATCAAAAAAGTTTGGCAACCTCTGGGTAAGAGTCTCCTTGCCGCCTGGCTAACCGTGAGGGTTTTTGTGGTTTTCCTCTACATGTAACGCAAACGTGGGTAAGTTCCATCAAAATGTCTTCCACAAAGGCAAATTTTACTCAATATTTGATCCAGGTGTTCCCTTGTATTCTAGAATTGAGTCAAAATTACAAAGTTACGGAGTTGGACATCAATAGTCGTAAACCCAAAACACGGTTCAACGAATGTCAAAAAAAAGAAGGAAAAAAAAGACAAAAGCTGCAAAACATGGTTAATTTCCTAATTTTCCAGGTATTTATATGTTGGTAAAAGAAAACAAATGTTGCAATGTAAATTAATTCAATCATAAAATCTTCAAACATCTTGCACTTACATTTTATACATTGCCAATAACTTTTACAGCATGCAGGTATTCATTCCCCCTTATTACTTTGCCTAGTTCGAATATATTATCGTGTAGAATACAGGTTTTTTTACATAGGTATTTTTCACGAACCTTAATTTTTGTCTTTTTAGCATTATATAGTATATTCTTGGTAAATTTTTAACAAATAACATATTTGCACAATAATTTTCCCGACAAAACTAGGTATTTTGAAGACTGTCGAAATATTTTATGAAATCGTCATATGTGTATAACAGATTTAAATAGAATATATTTTTGAAAAATAAAAAAAATTTCCAGACGCTCCATTCTCAATTCTTTCTCTTTTTTTTTCTCGTCAGATAAATTTTATCAATTGAATCAATTAATTATCGATTGAATCAATGAATTGAATCAATGATCTATTAGTTGATGTCCATTTTGTGGGGTGCAGTTTAGTTGATTCCGACTTTTATGGCATTAAATTATACACTGTAAAAAACTCCGGATCAAATTACGGTAATAAGGTACCGTCACTCAGGGTGTCAGTACCTTTTACCAGAGAATCCACTTTCAACTAAAGTTTTACGAAAAGAAATCTGATATATCGTGATTTTTACAGTAATATTTACTGTAAAATCACTGTAATTCGGTGTAAATTTTACAGTTTTTATGGTAAAATTGATTTTACGAATACTGCACCCAGGGTGCCAATTCTTTTTTTTTTTCCAAAATTTGATTCGGAATTTTTTACAGTGTACTTTCAAACCATTTAAAGTGAGATTTCTAATGATTAAAATAATAATAGAATTCTTTTATTTATTATATTAATTATTAAACTTAATTCCTTTTCATCAGGCACAACTTATTTTGATTGCAAACATTGGAAAGATTTTTAAATTCGTTTCTCAAATCTGTTCGACAATTAGAATATCTTAAAGAGAACGTTTGCCTCATGTAGAACTTTTATCGGGACACTTCGATGTGTGACGAAAATTCTATCATCCATAACATAATGTAAATAACACACAAGAAAGCCCCTTTGATTTAAAGCTTGAAATTAACACCTTAAAATTAAATCTTAAAATTAGCACCTTAAATTAACACCTTAAAAACAAAACAATAGTAATCCATAACATAATGTAAATATCTTACAAGAAAACATTTTGAATTAACCCTTAAAATTAACACCTTAAAATTAAATTTTAAAATTAAATCAATAGTAATACATAAATACACACTTCATAACCTTACGTAAATAACACACTCGAAAATACATTTGAATTAATTTTTAAAATTAACACCTTTAATAAATTAAAAACTTAAATTAACCTTTTAAATTAGCATCTTGAAATTAAAATAAAAATAATCCTTAACATCATGTTAATAACACAGCAGAAACTACGCTTGAATTAAACCTTAAAATTAACACCTTAATAAACGAACACCTTAAGATAGTTAATACGAGAAATTCTTAGCTACGTTAGTCATACATTTATTACCAATTTTATTTATTTTTTCAAGAATTGTACCAATCTTATTTAGATTATTTATTTGCACCAACCTTATTTAGATTAATTATTTAAAAAACTAATTTCGGTTTTTAACTCCGTATCTCAAATCTGTTCGCAATTAGAATATCCTAAATAGAACATTTGCCTCACGTAGAACTTTAATAGGGACACTTCGGTGTGGGGTGAAACTTCTCTCATCCATGACACAATGTAAATAACACAGGAGAAAACTGTTGAATAACACGTTATTGTAAGACAATTGCTAATTAGAATCTATTAGATGTTTATTTTCTGTTTCATCCTTTAAACGTCTCAATTAGAGATGACTTCGGGACGTCCATGGGTTCTTCTGTTAAGACAGCAATCAGACATGCCTCGTTGATTCCATTCTAGTAGGCGAGAACTTTTAGTAAATAAACATCTGGAATAAGTCACAGGAAATGTCCCCTCTGTGACAGGTGTCTGATAATGTATTCCACGGTACGTCTAATGGACGTAATATAGCGATAATA
The DNA here is from genome assembly GCF_982258835.1 of Parasteatoda tepidariorum. Taxonomy (NCBI): domain Eukaryota; kingdom Metazoa; phylum Arthropoda; class Arachnida; order Araneae; family Theridiidae; genus Parasteatoda; species Parasteatoda tepidariorum. The sequence continues at coordinate 90,457,085 of NC_141763.1, read as the reverse complement.
AGGCGGTGGCTGGAAAAAGAAGAGGGCGATTTAGAGACAATTGGATATAAATAGATATGATTTAAATTTTGGGATAATTAATTGGGTGTCTTCATATATTATTTGTATTTCTACTTCCGGCCCATGTGAGGTCTTTTCTTTGTGAGGTGTGAATGATACTAATTGAGACTTTTATTGTAATTTACGTTTATAAAAATAAGATTTATTGAATTGATAAAGGAAATGAAAATTGACGGGTTTAGTGTTTAATAGAAAGAGAAATTAACATCTGTTGTCAGTGTTCTATTTCAGGGGTGGCTGAAAGCTTTTAAGGAAATTAAGCGATTTTGTTTTTGCCGTAAGAAAACATGTTTTATTTTTCACTATTTGAATCTACATTAATTTATTCAAAATAACATTTGCAAAAAGTACCTATTATTGTTATACAAATGAAGTTAGTTTTTATTTCAAATACTTTGACAATCATTTATTATGAATATTTTAGTGCTAATATTCCGGTGTTTGTTTAGATCTTTTTTTTTTAACAATATCCTAATGAATCAAAATATTTGTAAATTTGCTCTCTGGTACTGTAAAAAATGGCACACAAATATCACGAGCCCTTCTTCGCTTTCGATGAAAGCGTTTCCTGGTATAATTTAAAAAGTGATATTGTGTAAAACAGTTTATGAGCCAAAAATTGACTTAATATGATTTATTTTATTCAGATTTATATTTTAAAGTTACAAAATCAACAAAGTTTTTAATCAACAAAGTTATTCAGTGGCAGACGGATCATGGCGGAAGTCCCCTTGCCATCAGTCTAACTGTTGGTGATTTTCGTGATTTTTCTCTCCATGTAGCGCAAATGCAGGTTAGTTCCATCAAAAAGTCATCCACGATGGCAAATTTCTCTCAAAACTTGATCCAGGAGTTTCCTTGTTTTCTGATTTGGGTTCAAAATTACAAGGCTAAGGAGTTGATGATTACTAGGACAACCCAATGTTGACCGAATGTTATAAAATAAAATATATTTAAAACATTTACAATATATTTAATAAAAATTACAATATCTTTATAAAGCTTAAATTGCTGAAATTTTTTTTTAAATTTCCCAACTTAAACTTTAAATGTTTTACTACATGAAACGTGATCAAATTAATCTACAGCACAATCAATCGTAAAATGTTTAAACTCAAAATCAAAAAAAAAAATTTAAAAATAATAAATAATAGTACGAAATAATTAAAAAATAACAACATAATAAGTGATATTATGAAATAATTGAAATATAACAACATAATAAGTAATATCACGAAATAATTAAAAAATAAAAACTTGATAAATATGATATATTAAGAAATAAAAAACAGCATGATAAATATTATTATGAAATAATTAAAAAATAACAACATAATAAATAATATTATGAAATAATTAAAAAAATAACTAATAAATAATATTATGAAATATTTAAAAAATAACAACATAATAAATAATATAATGAAATAAATAGATAAAACGTGATCAAATTAATCTACAGCACAATAAATCGTAAAATGCTTAAACTCAAAATCTAAAAAAATAACAACATATATTAAATAATATAATGAAGTAATTAGGTTAAGCGTGATGAAATTAATCTACAGCAATCGATCATAAGACACTCAAAATTCAAAGCTAATTTTAACTCGAGTTTGAATACGAATTTTTTTATAATTTGAGATTAGGAGTTAATTGACTCAAATCAGTTTCAAAATTTCTTATGGCTTTTTATACACGAAAAATAAATTCGGGTGAAATTACGGTACAGTATGTGAATGAAATTTCAGTTTTTTTTTTTTAAAAAAAAACTTAATTATGGTTCATAAAACAAAACAAAAACCGGTATTTAAACAATCCATTTGGGAATTTCTTCGTTCATAAGGTAATGGTGTACTGATAGTTCTGGTTCTCAAAATTGTAGTTCTTATTATCCCACATTTAGTAAAAAATACAAAACTGAAAAGTAAATTCAACCGAATAGAGGGGTTTTATGCCATGTTCTAAGGTATTATAAAATTGCCAAATTTTACCACATTTAAGAATCAAACAAAATTTTTTCATATATTATAAAACCATATTTTATTATTAATTTTACCAAAGCTCTGTGGTGAAAACTACCGGGAGTTTTAGTGTCCCCATAGAACCAGAAACACGGTAAATTTTACTATATTTTAACCATATATTTTTCTCAGTTTAGGCAAATAAAAATATTAGTTCATAGAGTTTTTAAATTAGTGCTACAACTTCAAAAGAAAATTTAAATCTTATTTAAAAAACCAAAAAAAAAAAAAAACCTTTGAATGAAGGAATTTTAATGCCGAAATATTACAGTGCAAAAACTTGTAACTAGGTCACTGTATTCAAAAACAAAAAAATAAAATAGACTGATTTTTTTGATGTCGCTTGACAAGATGGATATGATGAAGTTTTTAAATTTTAATGAAATTGAAAGATCTATTTCATTTCAAATCCAAAAGTATCATATTTCGTCTCATTTAAATAATCTAATTTAATGAGAAAAAATTATATTTCCATGCCAAACAAATCCTAGTTAGTAAATTTATTCTTAAGCAATTATATCTATTCTTCACATTTGCATCAACTTTATGCACAGTAAAATTAAAATAAAGTTCTTCTTTTTAAAAAAACAACCAAATATAATTTTTAAGAAATAATAATATTTTTATTATTCTTCGCTAGCATAAAATGGCATATATTCAATTTAAAATAGAACCTAAAGCACAAAAATATTATAATTTCCACGATGCGCTTTTATCTGTAACGAAAATGGGTTTTACCTCGGCACAAAAGTATCATTTTGCATTTAATAAAGAGGAATTAATGCTCGCCCGAATCAATTCCATTATAAAATGAAATTACACGCCTAGGCCGTGGCATTCTTTAAATCGTATTATAAACCAATTATTCTTAATCTTTCCCTGCCTCCGATCTGACACCATTCCGAAAGAAAAATCATTGAAAAGGGAAAAGATATATATATATATATTCATTGGCGTATTTAACTGCAAACCGCCTTCAGCAAAGAATCCGAGCAATTATGAGATAAAATCACTTATTAAACGAGATTTTCGAAACAGTGGCTCTTTAAGATCGTTCGAAATTGCAGTCGCTCAATCACACGAAGTCTCAGAATAATTGGTGTCGTTAAGTTATATCTTTCTCAGAAAATTGAGGTAAAACACCCTTCTAATTGCAGCCTTTCTGCTTCTTTTGGTCTAAGATGGACATAAGTTTGGTGTAATTTGGTTCCACCAAATGTCACCGGAGAAGGTTTGCTTTTTGGTGTGTTGCGTGTTTGCTTAAGGTTTGAGAGGTTTTAATTTAGGAAGCGGCGAGGCAATGAGAGACAATTAAGGCTTTAATAACGCTTTTAAGACATGACATGTCCCGATCGAATATTTTTCCAGCACTAATTATGTAGTTTGGGGGATATCTGCGTCGAATCTTGATGTGCTTTAAATTGGAACGAGATTGAGGGAGTAATTATAGGTTGATTAATCTATCTGGTAATCAAAGTTTTGTTCGAGACTGAGACTTGTTACTGTTTTATGATATTCGATAATGGAACTTTATCAAGATCTTCATTCGAAATTCGAATAAAATTTGCTTTTTATGAGCTTCAGTGTCATTCTAGCCAGAGAATTGTGTTTGCGGCCATATTAATTGTTCCATTCTAGAAAGCAGCTGATCGTTAGGGTAATTGTTTTAAGTCCCGCTGTCGTATATTGGATACAATTATATTTTTGATTAATGGCAAGAATGGTATTTAGTTAACAAGATTATATGTTCAAAACACATTTTTAATTTAAACTTTTCTGTTTTTATGCTCTTAGAAGGCTTTAATAATACGAGTTTAATAAGTTAAAACTTTCTGCAAAGGCTTTAATAACACTTTTGAGGCTTACCTGTTCCGAACAAATATATATACATTGTATTTACCCTACGTAGTTTGGAGGATATCTGCATCGAATCTAGGTGTGGTTCAAATGAAAATGGGATGATGGGAGTAATTATAGACTGATTAATATCTGACGCAATCAAAGTTTTGTTCGAGACGAAAATTTGTTACTGCTTTATGATATTCGATAATGATATTCGATAACTTTATCAAGAACTTTATTCGAATGAAATTTTCTTTTATGAGCTTCAGTGTCATTCTAACAAAAAAATTGTGTCGGTGGTTCTAAAAATTGCTCCATTTTAGAAAAAGAGCATGCCCTTATTGTAATTGTTTAAATTCCACTAACTATTGTTTATAATGCAATTAAATTTTTGAGTTATATAAAATGAAACTTATTAAATAACAAATCAGCTTATCTAATGGCAGCCTTGTATATTTGGGAAAAAAACTATCCTTAAATCAATTCACTTTGGGGATTTGAATCAAGAATCTATTTATCATTCTATTGCTTTTTGAAAAAAGGCATTATCGTGAGTATATCGGGAGTTGCCGCACACTTTTAATTTGACGATCTTGCTCTGAAACACATTTCTTTCGATTGCTTATGACTATCATGTAAAATTGAACGTCAGAAATACGTTGGGAAAATTATTACAATTTTTCACCGTTTTTTTTCTTCATGAAAAATCTCGACGGCCGTAACAGTTATTTGCATTATCGCGTCAGTTAATTCCTATTTCAGAAATGAAAAAAAATATTATATATTATCTGGAATGTTAAATCTTTTATTCGATGTGAAACTGGATAGTTAACATATAAATGCCTTAGAGCACTTCTTACTAGTGATGTTCCTAATTTAATAATTAAAATGTCCTGAGCGACTATAGCCGCTATTTGCCAACGCATCACCAGAAATCGGGTGGCACTATCCGGCTTTAGCTGGAACGTTCCTATGATTCTTGAAAGCTACGGTTATGGTCTGGTACAGTATTTTTTTAAAAATAATGCGATAAAACTTATACTGAGCCGTGATGGCTCAGGGGATAAAGAATTTGCCTTCCAATAAGGTGAACCGGGTTCGAATTTCAGCGACGGCTGGTCGATACGAATTCCGCATCCGACTTGCACCAACCACAGTGCTGACGTAAATCATCCTTAGTGGCTCACGGATCATAGGTTAGAGTCCCCTTGCAGTCAGAAAAACCATGGGAGGTTTTCGTGGTTTTCCTTTCTATGTCGCGCAAATGCCGGTTAGTTCCCTCAAAAAGTCCACCACGCAGCACACTCAAAACTTAGAACACGGAATTCAAACTTAAGAAGAGTCAACTATTAAGACTTATATCTTAAACATCTGACGTAAATATTCTTTCTCCACATTAATACGACAAGATGGAACAATTTCCGCCCTCCTTGTAACCTGACTTGTCGGCATCCTCCCTATTAAAAAATCTCCAGTAAATAAAACGAATCCCAAATCGAGATTGGAAGTTTCGATAAGATCTCATTTCTCGACATTCCCTTACGGATCGCATTCAGCCGGAAGTGACATAGAGGAAGATCCTTCCTCAGGACTGTCTTTGTTTGTTGAAAGAAGATGGAAATCTTGATAAACCACACCTGTTTTGCAAACGAGATATTTTTTTTCTTTTCGCGAAAAAGGGACCATTTGACTCCTAATTACTTCAAGCAAATTCCCCCTGTTTAAATGATGAGAGATGTAAATGGAATTTCCTAGCGAGTAGGGGGTGTAAAACGATGGTATTCGAAAAACCAGGGCATATTTTATTATTGTTTAACTGCCATATGTGGAATTATGTCTGATTCATTATCGTTCTCTTTTCGCATCATTTGAAGGGAAGGTATTTTTAGAAGATTCCTGAAACTTTTATAGGTAGAATTTCCAACGTGCTTTTGATTGATACAACAGATAAAAGTTTGTAGAAGTAAGTTTGTATGAATAATGTACTCTAAAAAGATACGGTCAAAACTACCGGAATATGGTAAAATTTACCGTGTTTCTGATTCTATGGTGATTCCAAAAAGATAGGTAATTTTAATCGAATCACTTTGGTAATAATTTCGCTAAAATTGATAGTTAAAATGGTTTTATAAATGAGAGAAAATTTGGCAAATGTGGTAAAATTAAGTAATTTTATCATAATACATTAGAGTATGGCATAAAAGCTATTCAACTTAATTTGAAATTAAGTTGAATAGTTTAGGTTAAATTTTCTTTTCAGTTTTGAATTTTTTTCTGCTAAATGTGTGGTAATAAGAACTATAATATTGAAAACCAGAATTCCCTTACCGTATGAACGGAAAAATTAGCAAAACAATGATTTGTATACAGTATATTTCGTTTCTATTAACCAGAATTTTTTTAATCGGAAAATTCATTACAATACAGTACGTTAATTTCACCAAAATTGATATCATGTATATAATGTAACGTGTGGATAATGTAGGCATTGTAACGTCGGTGTTTTAGTACGCATGCGCAATGCGCAAAAGAACGGACCTTAAATATGCTTATTAATTAGTGCAGACGATATTTTAAGGTACGAAATCAGACATATAAACGTTCTTTTTCTGAATAAACATACCCTTTTTTTCGATGGATTCGAATTTTTGACTCCCGAATTATAGGGGGTAGTAGCCACAATCTGGAAAATATGGTCCCCATAGTTTGGTCAGGAGAGCGATTCTAAGTTTAGATCCCTTAATGTTAATTTTAGTTTTTGCGTACTTTGTTGTATTTCGAAAACATTTTAAGCAAACTGAAACATTTTTGCATTCAATTATAAAATTCGTTTATCCAAAGATGCATGCAAAAATAATTCTTCGCAAATATTTATTATTTTTTATAAATTTATTTAATAATGGTTGAAAAAACGTTGAATGGTAAGGTATAAAATTTTTGGAATCATTTTAAAGAACACAATTTTACATAGAAAAATACAAAATATGAGCAAAATCGGTCGAATAGTTCTTGAGAAATCAAATTTTAAGTATCTTACTTTTTTAAAATTCAATTTCTCAGGAAGTATTCGACTGTAGTTATTTTCAGCAGTAATTTTAAGCGAATGTAAGAAAAATAAATCATCAAGTTTACATGCTAATCATTAAAAATAAGAACAGAATAAAGTGAAATTGAAAAAAGAAATGCAATTTAGCTGAACCTCCACAATATGCGAAAAAAGAAGCATCGCAGAAGGTATCCAGGAAAAAAAACACTTACGAAAATCCCCACTTTTCTTAATTCTGTGACTTTAACGACCGATTTTATTCGGGCTGTTAAGCACAATCATTTAATATTGAAACATTTATTCAAATGTAATCAGATATTTCTAGAAAATGTTATCTAAAAACATTAATGTTTACAAAATCAAAATTTACATACGACATGCTTTTTAAATGAATAGTTAGGATAAATAAAATGGACTATTAAGCATTTCCAAAAGTTTTCTAAATTCCAATAATAATAAATAAAAAGTTCTTATGATAATCGCATAGAATAATACTTTTTATATGTTTTTTTTTCCTCTTTTTTTTTAAAAAAAAAAAACCTCCTTATAGATTATTAACCTTCTAAGAGATTATTGTTAACTGATACATTTTAAATAATAATTTTGCTACTTTCTATTATAGGTAATGTATAAATGAGGCGTAAAGTTTTCTTTTTCTTTTTATGAAATTTATGAAGCAAAGATGCGGAAAATTATTTGAATTTTGCAAACAGGATGAGGATGACTTAGAAAACAACAAAAACAGAAAGAAAAAACTAACCACTTTTCTTTTTCGTCCTTATTTCAATTCCCCCCCCCCTTTTTTTTTCTTTAATTATAAGAATTGAACTAAATTACTTTACACCCATATTCAACATCATAGCAAATATACATATAATAAATAAATATAAAGTTAGTCTAAGAACGGAAAATCTTCAAATATCATTTCTTAACTTTGTAAATATGTGGCCGTGACGGGATTCAGCTCTTTTACAATTTTCCGAAATAGGAAAAACAGGCTTATCACTTAATACTTACTGAGACTTTTCTCAGAATTCCAGACTTTATTTAAGTCTAGGTAAAAATATTCTTTAACGTATTCATTTGAATACAAAACACTCGAGTGTTTTTTTTTTTAAAAAAAATAGATCATCGATTGCTAAAGTATTTTGAATCGACAGTCTTTATCAAAAATAAAGTTAATAATTTGTTTTGGATCAAAAGCTCGAGTAGTTTTCATGAAGTTTGATGCAGGTTGACATTACCTAAAAATAAGAGGATCTTGCGATTTCTTACACAACAATATTGAATAATTATTGCATTGCATAATTGAATAATTCCAAAAGAAATGATTCTGGGAGAACATTGTTGGATTATTAGAGAACTTTATTGAAAGACTTTAACAGAGTATCATTAAACTGCTCTTAGATGAAATGATTGCATTACTGTTAGATATCATAATAATACCCCTAAAATGAAAGGAATATATCGATATAAAATAGATAAAGCTAAAATAATTGAATTTTTTAATTGTTTTCTATTGTCCTTCTTGGTGGTTTTAAGTCACTATATTAAAGAAAACAACGTTTTTAGAAGATCATGCCATCAAAACAAAGAGTAACGAGTAACTATATATATATATATATATATATATATATATATATATATATATATATATATATATATATATATATCCTTCAATTATCAACAATCAAGAAGTTTTTTTCTGTACCATTCGGGAGGAAATAAACATGTTACCACAGTACCTATATCAGGTACCACATAGGTACCAAAATTAAATACATTTTTTTAATTATTAATATATAGCTATAAAACAGAGGCACAACATCAGTAGAACGTGTTACTAAAATTAAAAAAGCACCAATGGCGTCAAGAATAATGCTGTAATTTTTCATGATACCCCAAAACGAATAAGCAACTTTTTTCCATCAATTTCTCTTCTTTGTACATATATATTTTTTTTTTTAAATTTTTATTTCGATTACCGTTGATTTTAAATCACTTAGTTTCAATAAAAATTGCTTCAAAACCATAACTATAAGCAAAGACGAGGTTTCAAAAAACTTCAGGAATACTAACTTGGTGACATAATTTAATCCACCTATGCTACCACGTTCACGTATATCATTGAGCTTATCGATATATCGAATGAAAAATAATTGAATATTAATGAGTAAGCACTAAATACCTTTTTTGATATCATTGAGCTATGAGCTAGTAAACATCACAGATGTCATCTTAACAGTGTTTGGAAATAAAACAGCAGAATCGTCTAGAGTTTAACTTTAAACAATGGCTAATTCTAAATCAATGTAAAACATTCATTTTTGGAAACATCGCTTCCGAACGATCTTATAAAAAAATTTTGAATGGTCTAAACTTTCCCATTTTCCCTGCTGTCCAAATTTCAGAACCCTAGTAAAAACGGCTAAAAAGGGACACACAAACATTTGTATTAATTTAGATGGATAGACTATTTATTGTTTCTTATAGAACACAAGTTATTATTTGAAAACATTTTTGAACTATCAATCAGTTGATTATAGAGATGATTTAACATAAAACAGGGACGGAACTCATAAAAATAGTTATCTAATATACTTATATAATATTAATATTCGTAAAAATCTTGCTTAATTCGGGCGAGGGAGATTTCAGATATAAATTGGTTTTGCTCCTGGCGCTACAGATTGTCTTTAAAAATGACCTCTTTAGACTATTATTTTGTCAAAATGTGCAAGTTGAAAACGTTATATGTAACAGGGGGTAGCGTAAATGTTGCGACAAACTATGGGAGTTAGATCAAGAACCCATGAGCAGAAATATCGCGCACGCTGCTAGGGGTAATTCCCTATTATGATGTGTTAAAAAAAAACGAATACGCGGTTCATAATAGAAAAGCGCTCCTAGCGGCGAATGACGACATGTCAGGGTATCGGTTCCGATGCAATTTTAATTCAAATGATGCGCTCTAACTCCCCTAGTTTGTCGCAACAGTTTTGTGTCTCTTGCTGCTTATAATCTTTTTAAAATTGGACGTTTCGGCGAAAAATAGACTAAAAATGACATTTCTAAAACAAACTGAAGCTTGGAGGTAGATGCCGATTACCGATTCGAAATCAGTGATACGATAGTATTTTTGAGATCTCTTAAAGAAAAAATCATGTGGCAAAAAACAATAAAAAAAACTTGTTCCGCAGCATAATTATTTGTTTTTTTAAAGGGTAATTCTTGAGTATTACTTCCAAAAATAAAAACGAAAAAACATTCCGAAAAAAAAAATTATCTTCTTTTTAATAAATAAAAGACATCATCTTTTCTCAAACAATTACATCTTATTTAACATAAAGCAAGAATGCTACTAACTTTGTCATTTTTCCCGTTTTGCCGTGGAAATTGTTACAAAATGCGACAGTCGGAGATACACTGAACTGATAAAAACGTCAAAATAACTAAAACAACGGAAAAAAAACTCTCCTATGAAAGGAGGGGAAGAAGGGAAGGGACACTCTAGGGTTATTACATAGCAATTAGGGGGAAATTAGCACGCACGCTAGAATACAAAGACAGCGGTTGTTAGTCAACTCCCCCTCCCCCTATCCCCTCGAGAACCCAACTATTAATTACTTCGTCGGGTCTTATGAAAATGATCCATGCGTCGCACTCAACCCACATGCGATTATCTCACAGATTGATCTAGTAGAGATATCACCTTACCTTTTACCGTTTACCTTTAATTTTGATCATATCAGTTTTTATGTTAAATGAGTTTTTTCCACAGTTATTTACAATAGTGTACTGAATGTGATAGTTTACGAACGAAAAATTGATTATGAAGGAATAAATTATTTAAATTATGCATACAAAATATTTTCGGATAATTTTTTTTCTTCTTATTGATCCAATAGAGATATCGTCTTTAGTTGGAGTCTTTAGAATGGTTAGATGGTCTTCTTCAGGTAGGGGGTCAGGAATTTTTGTTATAAAAGATTTCTTATTATTAGCGGTTTGGAATATGAGGATTCAACTATTTAAATTTTAGTAAAAAAAAAATTGTGATCGCCGAACGACGATCACAGGTTACCCATTGACAAAATGGTTGTTGTCTAATTTTTCTTCTTCTTTTTTCTTTCTTCAACTCTAACCTTTGGGACCGTGTGAATTAGTTTAGAACCCTCTTTATTTGTGATATTCACCTGAATTAGCATTGAAAACGATCCAGTTTGTACTGTAGGCTAGAATTTCTGATTCTTAACTGAAGCAATAAAAACCAAAATATCGTTCAAATGATGAAATTCTCTTTTATTCACAACTCAAGACGTATTTATGGGATCTCTCTGGCTCGCCAACTTAATGCGTAACAAAATTAAAAGTGCAAAAAGAATTCTAAAAAATTATCAAACAGAACCGGTCGCCATGGCAACGCAAGCAATGACGACGCATGCGCACTGTTTACTATTACTCACAGTTGAAAAGTGTGATGACGTCCAAATAAGATGCGCACGGCATCAAAATCAAAACAAAACCCATTTTCTCAATGGGTACTAAAAGGATAACATATGTTTTGCAATGGAAGATGCGTTACAGTTAAAAACCACAGGTTATGGATTAAGTAGCAGATTATAGCATTTCCTCTCGTTTGAAAAATACTTAAAAATATTACCTACAACAGGTTTTTCTAGAGACCGAAATGAAAAGTAAACATAACAATAAAAAAGAAAATATTCTTTGTTCAAATTAAATATAAACTGAATAGATTAGACAATGACGAATTGATTTGCATATATAAATGTTATAAGATTGATATCAAAGTGTTTATGCTTGATTTTGATTCGCGAAATCTTAAACTGTTAGAAAAGGACTTGATCATGCGATAAGGTAACAAGATTATATCCTTTTTTTTCTGAAAATAAGGATTGTTCTCGTCATTGAAGTTGGTTTTGTGAAGAATTTCATTTTTATTGAATTCATTTATGGTTTTTAATCATATTTCTGATTTCATGAAGGCAAATAAAGCATAATTGCCGAATGGGGTTTGCAACATCCACCATTGTTTTTTTAGTAATGATATTCTAGTTTGTTTTGAGGCCATGCAAAATGTTTTTATTAATTTAAATGCGCTATTTGTTCAGCTTTATGGAAAAAATTTAATAAATTTAAATTACCTAACCAAATTAATGATTAAAATAATAACATGCATTACGTATTTTATAGGAATACTGCCAATTGTCGAAACAACCATTTAGTTGATATTGTTTGTCGATTGCTTACATTTGAATGAAAGTTTCGAGAGTATGTTGATATCTTCAATGCTGCGAAACATTTACTGAAATAAAATATCATCGTTAAAATATATGTGTATGTTTTTAATTGTGTAATAAGAATATTTATATTTTATTAAAGCCTCTGTAAACTGTATGAAATAATTTTATATTATAAAATTTCTATCCTCTTCCGTTCTGTTAAGCCTAATTCGAATTTGTCTTAATTTGTCTCTGAACTGCGTGTATGTTTAATTTTATTATGTGACTAATTTTATTTTAAGATAGCATCCTAAATTAATGATTCTTAATTCATACTGTCTCGTAAAAATAACTTTACTGTTTCTTACGTGTATTTTATCTTGTTTTAATTATATAATTTAGTTTTATTGAATATCAAAAATAGTGGTAGCTACTTTACACCGATTACTGTAAAAGAACTTCCTTGGTGTTTCACTATGCCAAGAAATGCCCATGATTTCACAGCACTTTGAAGCTAAATAGCTGTTACCATTTTTGGTATTCAGTAACACTAAAATTAAATTTCAGCAAAATAAAAAACACAAAAGAATCAGTAAAGTTATTTTAATGAGAAAGTATAAATTAAGAATGATTTACTTAAGATGAATAGGATGCAATCTTAAAATAAAATTTGTCGCGCAATAAAATTAAACATACTCGTAGTACAGGTAGAATTCTAGGACGAATTCGAACTAGGTTTAAGTGAAGAGGATAGAAAGTTTATAATATAAAATTATTTAATACAGTTTACAGAGACTTAAATAGATTATAAATATTCTTATTGCACAATTAAGAACATACATACATATTTTAACTATGAACTTTTATTTCAGTAAATGTATAGCAGCATTAAAGATATCAACTAACTCTCGAAACTTTCATTCAAATGTAAACAATTTACAAACAATATCAATTAAATGGTTGTTTCGACAATTGGCAGTTTTTCTATAAAAGGCGTAATGCATGTTACTTTTTATTCATTCATTGTTATTTTTTATTATTCATTGTTATTTTTAATGCATGTTATTTGGTTTGAAATTAAATTACAAACCAAATTAATTTAGTTTGTAATTTAATTTTATTAAAATTTTTTCCGGAGGAAAAGCAAATAGTGCATTTAAATTAATAAAACTATTTTACATGACCTCAAAACAACCTACGTATGCAAAAACTTTTTACAGTGTATTTAAAATAAACTTTAGTGATATTTTAATGCAAAAAAAGCATAATTTACGGCTATGTAATAAACTATATTATAAAATGCTTCGGGAAAGCTTATTTCGACAATTTTTCTAAAGCAGAATTAAGCTTAAAGAAATTATAGTTTGAGTGTTGTGAAGTTGGAGTCGAAGAAAATTTTGAAGGAGTCGGAAAAATTTATTCGAATCCGACTCCGGTTAGTTAAAAGTTAAGTCCTGTATTTTGAAAGAAAAAAGAAAAGGTCTGGATCTTATAACGCGAACAAACATTACCATTAACATCTCGAGCAAACTTAAAACAGTTGTAAAAATAGCTTAATAAATTGCTAAAAAGTATTATGCCAAATAACGACATAGCCTTCGATTAATATTTTAAGCGGTAATGTAAAATTCTGATCTCAAAAACATAATAAATATTTTCTGAAATTTTCGAAATTAAAAATTCTAAATTAGTATTTTTAAAAGTTCCTTGAAAGTTAACTTCCTTTTTTTTTTTTTTTTCGAAAAGTACGAAAAAGGATTCTAGTTAAATTCTTATCCCATTAAATTCTGAATTCTAATAATAATACAGATTTTCTGACCTTTGTAATTTTCAACAGTGTACAAACTCTCAAATGTAACAGTTCCTAATGAGTTGTTTTAAAAAAACATTTCTAGCTTATTTCTTTTTCTCCGAGAATTGCGAAAAAAATTCCAGTTAGATTCTGATTTAATTGAATTTTGTAATTCTGAATTCTAATAAAATTCAATTCCGATACCACGTAAACAATACAAATCTTATTAATTTTTGAAATTTCAATAATGTTCAAATTCTCAAAAGAAAAAAATTTCTAATAAATGCATTTATAAATTTTTTAACAACCTATTTCTTATCTCGAAAAGAAAGAAATCGTTAAGGTGAATTATGATGTCTGAATTCTAAAGTTTTAATTAGGTTAATTTCCGGTTCTACGAAGAAAAATAAATATTTTTTAATGTTCAACTCTGCTCGAATTCTCAATAATAAAAGTTCAATATGAATCGTTCTTAGAACTTCTTGATTGCCAATTTATTTTTTTCGAAAACAAAGAATATAAATAAAAACAAATCCTGATACCTTCGCATTTAAAACTTTTTAATTTACAATAGTCAAGTCGAAATATGATATCAACAGCAAATATTCTGTACTTTCAAATTGTTTAACAGTGCTCAAATTTTCAAAATTAAAAGTTCCAAATGAGTCGTTTTAATAACTCTGCCAAATAAGTAACATCTTCTTCTTTTTTTTTTTTTTTTTTTGAGGAAAAGTTAGTAAAGGAATTTTAGTTAAATTCTGATATCACTGAATTCTGAAATGCTAGTCAAATCAAATTCCGATTTTATCAGCATAATACTATTTCGTGACCTCTAGCAATGTTCAGCTTTCCTTCAAATCTCAAAAATAAAAGTTCCAAATGTGTCTTTTCGATAACTCCGTAACATCTTTTTTTCTTTTTTTTACGAAAAGAAAGTAAAGGAATTTCAGTTAAATTATGGTGCCACTGAATTCTGAAACACTAGGCAAGTCGAAGTCTGAACCCAGCAATGGATGACCTTTTGAAATGTTCAGCAGTGCTCGAAATCTCAAAAATAAAAGTTCCAAATGAGTCGTTTTAACAACTACTTAACAGCCTATTTCTTTTTTTCCAAAAAGAAAGAAAATATTCGAAGAAGTAGACTCTAATTTGTTCTCCTACCTTCAAAATTACATGTACTTAACCCCTAAAAACATGACGCTTTTGAACGTCCCTCCAGAAATCATGACGGCAAATTAAATGATGGCACCATTTTACAACTGGCACTGTTTAAACAAGTTTAAAGAGGCGAAGTTATTAAGTATACGTCCGATTTCGGAAAAGTGCGCTATCTTTTTATACCTGCCCCTCCCTCCCTCCCCAACACAACACAGAAGTTTCCCTTCAGGGTTCGAACTCTTTATCTCAAATTATCGGCAATTATTGTCGGTGAAAATGCATGAGTATTTTCTGTCTTAAACACTGTGATTTTCTTAATTCACCATTTCTCTAATTCTAAAACAAAATGCAGCTAGTTTTTAGTATTTTTTTAAGTTATTTTTTTAGAGGCGGGGCATCATTTAGAATTATTTTGAACGCGTTCCTTAAAAAAAAGGTAAAAATAAAGGTTCAATGCGAATATTTGGACATAAGGACTTTATAAATTTTGCTCTCATTACATCTTATTTATTTATTTTTTTTTTTTTTACTTTAAAAAAATTACGCAATTAAAGAATCGATCGAATCTGTTCGATCGATTTTGCTCATATTTTTAATTTTGCCAGTAGTACTATAAAAGTACACACTTTAAAATGATGTAAAAAATTTTATACCTTACAATTCAAAATTTTTTCGACTATTGTAAATGAAATAATGTAAATAAATTAACATGAATAAAATAATATAAGTAAAAAATAATAACTAAATGTTTATATTTGCATGGAATTATCTTTGGATAAACAAATTTCATACTTGTGGGCAAATTTTTTTTATTTCACTTAAGCACTTCCCGAGATATTTCAAAATACGTAGAAAATGAAACTATCATTAAGGGGTTCAAACTTTGAACCGCAGATCAAACTACCAGGACCATATTTTTCAGATTGCAGCTAGCCAACAATATTTTGGGGGACAGAAATCTGAATCTATCGAGAAAAAAAAAAGGTATGTTTATTCAGAGAAAGTATGCTTTTGTAACTAAGTTCGTAACTTAAAATATCGTCTGCACTAATTACTTAGCATATTTGAGGTCATCCCCTCCAACCAGTACGAATGAGTTCTAGAAAGGGAAGATCCGATCATGAGATCAAAAGTTATTGAGGGTGGTCCGTTTTTTATGTTACGCGTTGTACATTCTCAGAATAATGTTTTTCTTTTTTCCAATGAACTTGATTTCTAGACAACCAAGTTATGGGGGAAGGGTTATCTGCAACCACAATTTTAGTGAGCAGATTAGTAAAAAATTTCGTGTTAGCTATACTCTTTGTGTATTTTGAGCGAATGGCACCACTCCCCACCCCCTAAACATCAGGCAGAACTATTTATTCTTTTGGTTTCAAACTTTTTATCTCAAATTATCATCAATCGCTGCTCGTAAAAATTTATAAGCATTCTGTGTCTTCAATTTTGATGTATTATGTAACTTATTTCTGATCGTTTATTTATTTATTATTATTTATTTATTTTTAATTTTTATTCTTTGGTTCTTTTAAAGGTGGAGCATTATTTTGAGTTATTTTAAATACTTTTCATCGAAAAAAAGAAGTATGAATTTGAGGACATATGATATGTAATTATGAAAACGTTTTGCTACATTACAATTTTCATTTAATTAACATTTTTATGCAAGTAATAATTCTTGAAACAAATAAAAATTTTAAAAAGGGAACTGATTTTTATCGTTCAGAAACTAAATTCAAATTGCATTATTTATTATGATTTAAAAACTTGTATACATTAACGCTGAAAATCTTTTGACCATAACAAAATTAAGAAAAAAGAAATTATTAATATAAATAAATCTTAAAATTTCATATTTTTGTTTAATTATCTTTTGATAAACAATTTTTATGATTATGTGTAAAGATCTTCGTTTCGCCTTAATATAGTGTTAAAAGTATAGCGAAATACGCAAAAAAATTACTCTGTGGGTCATTTTTTATGCATGTTTTTCTTCTCTCTCCAAAGATACGTGTGGAAATTTACAAACATTTGTTTTTTTAACTACATTGATCCCTAACTCAGTAGAATATGCTCTTGAGTTTAAGATAATTGTTCAAAACATAGTTGATATGTTGATATCCTTCTAAATAAAATCATCAAAAGATATCTAGTTTAGGTTAATGGAATTTATTTAGAGGGTTTAGCATGTATGCAAAAAAAAATCTAATTTTTACCAAAAAATGGAGATTTAAAGGAAATAGTAATAATATTTTTGCTAGTTTAATAAGTTTTTACACAAAATAAAACAAATAAACATTTTTTTAAAATTTTATATTAATATTTAAAAAAGAAAATGGTGAAACTATTAGATACCTTAAGCGCCTTTTTATAAAAAAAAAAAAATATTTAAATTATCTATTCTTGTTTTGCTTTAAATTATTTATTTTTGTAACTTTAATTCTATTAATTAATTTGTTTTATAATTATTTTGTCTTTACATTTTGAAATTCACACTCGCTCACTTCCAAACAAATCCTGCCCCAATGAGCCAAAGTTTTGCGAACACCAACTGAAGCCAAAAATTGTACTTGAAAGAACGCCATATCTCAACAGGATGTTACAAATAGTTCTACTTCATGCCAAATTACCATTTATTGGCGATGAAATCTGCAACTAAAGGTAAGAATTCAGGAGTGAATTATTGCCATTTTTCGTATCCTCATAAAACATAGACCCAGGTGATAGGCTACAACCGGAGTCGATGCTTTCCACCCTTGTTACTTGTTGTCTCTCAAGTTGCAGGTAATCAGTTTGAAAAAAGAAAAAAATATTATCATTCACGTTGCCCGGGGCAACGAAACGATGTTTAATAATTTGTGGTCTCGCTTTGCTTTTTTTGGCGTAATTTTTGACGAAGTTGAGAATGTTTTTCTGGTTGTATGAAGATACCTGCAGGCAACAAACGTATTTCCGCTCAAATCAGAGATAATTTCGCCGAAAAGAGTCTATTTATTTTAAATGGCTGAGGTTAAATATACTTAAAAGCACTTAAGTTGTACTAAAATAGAGGGTAAGCCATATTATTATTTGTTTTGATTCCTGGGATCTTCGCTTGCTTCGCCAAACTGCAAGGTTTTTGAAAAATAGTTCTGCGGAGGAAATTGTTTTTTAGACATCGAAATAATTGATTGCCAAAAACAATACTGTTTATAGCATAATATGCGTATTACATTTTAAGATGTTAGTTAATGGCCTAATCAGATAGTAATAACAAAGGATAGGGTAAACTATAAGCATTGTAGGTGTTTGAAAAATTGTTCTACTGAGTAAATTATTTTTTAGATTTTAAAGTAATTGATTGCTCAAAACAATACTGTTTATTGCATAATATGCGTATTTCATTTTAAGCTATTAATTAATAACCTAATCAGATAGTAATAACAAAGGATAGGGTAAACCATAAGCATTGTAGGTGTTTGAAAAATTGTTCTACTGAGTAAATTATTTTTTAGACTTTAAAGTAATTGATTGCACAAAACAATACTGTTTATTGCATAATATGCGTATTTCATTTTAAGCTATTAATTAATAACCTAATCAGATAGTAATAACAAAGGATAGGGTAAACCATAAGCATTGTTGGTTCTTGAAAAATAGTTCTGCGAAGGAAATTGTTTTTTAGACTTCTCATCAGTACTATTTATTATTTTTTTTTAATAGTGCGTTAACAGAACTACGCATAAAAGACTTACTTTAATGCATAGGACACCTCGATTTTCGGTCATTTTCAAATACAGATAACTTTAGAGTCTAATGAGTGTTTTGTTCCCTAATTTCTCTGATTGTTTCTCCTAATTTCTCTGTCTTTTTGTTTGGCAGCAAGACAAAACTGGATTTGTGCTAGGTATGGAAATTGTTTGCTTGAATGTAAAAGGGCGACTTACTTAATATTTTAATAAGAAAAAATAGACCGCTATTAAAAAACAAGAATTCCTATCCAATAATATTATTTAGATACGATAAAAATGCACGACGAGCATCATAACTCAATCTATCTTATTACATAAATAATTAATACGAATTTTTTTTAATTTTATTTTATAATCAGCGTTGAAAAGCTGACCTAATTCTGAGTTTAAGACAATCAATGCTCAACTCTGCAGATTCTGAACCCATTCCAGAAGTACTTTCGAATCAAGCATTGGGATAAACTAGCCTTCGTGGAGGACTCTTTGATGGAACCAACCTGCAATTACGTTACCTGCGAAAACTTCTCGTGGTTAGCCAGACGTCAAGAAGATTCTTATCCACGATGCGTCTACTACTGAGGACATTTTTACGTCAGCACTGTGGCCCATGCGAGCCGGAAACAAAATTCTTAGCTACCGGCCACCTTTGGGATTTGAACCAGGGACACCTTTTAGGGAGGCGAACGCTCTATTTCCTGACTCTAATGCAAAAATTGAAACCACTGAAATTTCTTTTTTCTTTACGTTATCACCTAAGAATTGAAAGATCAAGCAAGTGAGCAGTCATAAACAGGAGCGCTTAAACGTACGTGTGTTTACAAATTTCTGAATGAAAATTCTTTTCTTGCAAAGACAAAGAAAACTTGAAACAGCCTGAGATATGAGTTCTCTCTGAACTGAGTTGAATGAGTTGAAAAGTGAACAAATCATATAAACCAGCTGTTCCATATTTCTGTTTTAATTATACTTATTTAAAGCAGGCTCAATAATATTTAGAGCAATATTTTAGTTTTGATGATGCTACTTAATTACTCGGTAGGGAGATGAGATTGATTATGAAGATCGGCCATCTTTGCCTTTTTTCTTCATTTTTTAGTGTTTTCTATTATTTTTTTTTATTCATTTTACGAGATCGTGTTGAAGTTAAAGAAATTTTTCTGAGTTTGTATTAATAGAAATTTTGACGAATTTATGTTAGAATAAAAGAAATTTTTACTCGTTTGTGTAAGAATAATGAAAACGAAACACTTATTATAGTTTACATTGGATTTTTTTAAGTTATTACTTTTTAATTTCAATTCCGATAGAAGACACACGCTATGAGCTTTATTGAATACACGTTATAGTTCACATTGGATTTTTTAAGTTGATACTCTTCAATTTCGATAGTAGACACACTTTATATAGAAGCCTTAAATACATTTATTATAGTTTACCTTGAATTAAATTGATACTTTTTAATTTCAATTCCGATAGAAGACGCACGCTATGAGCTTTATTGAATACACGTTATAGTTCACATTGGATTTTTTAAGTTGATACTCTTCAATTTCGATAGTAGACACACTTTATATAGAAGCCTTAAATACATTTATTATAGTTTACCTTGAATTAAATTGATACTTTTTAATTTCAATTCCGATAGAAGACGCACGCTATGAGCTTTATTGAATACACGTTATAGTTCACATTGGATTTTTTAAGTTGATACTCTTCAATTTCGATAGTAGACACACTTTATATAGAAGCCTTAAATACCTTTATTATAGTTTACCTTGAATTAAATTGATACTTTTTAATTTCAATTCCGATAGAAGACGCACGCTATGAGCTTTATTGAATACACGTTATAGTTCACATTGGATTTTTTAAGTTGATACTCTTCAATTTCGATAGTAGACACACTTTATATAGAAGCCTTAAATACATTTATTATAGTTTACCTTGAATTAAATTGATACTTTTTAATTTCAATTCCGATAGAAGACGCACGCTATGAGCTTTATTGAATACACGTTATAGTTCACATTGGATTTTTTAAGTTGATACTCTTCAATTTCGATAGTAGACACATTTTATATAGAAGCCTTAAATACCTTTATTATAGTTTACCTTGAATTAAATTGATACTTTTTAATTTCAATTCCGATAGAAGACGCACGCTATGAGCTTTATTGAATACACGTTATAGTTCACATTGGATTTTTTAAGTTGATACTCTTCAATTTCGATAGTAGACACATTTTATATAGAAGCCTTAAATACCTTTATTATAGTTTACCTTGAATTAAATTGATACTTTTTAATTTCAATTCCGATAGAAGACGCACGCTATGAGCTTTATTGAATACACGTTATAGTTCACATTGGATTTTTAAGTTGATACTCTTCAATTTCGATAGTAGACACACTTTATATAGAAGCCTTAAATACATTTATTATAGTTTACCTTGAATTAAATTGATACTTTTTAATTTCAATTCCGATAGAAGACGCACGCTATGAGCTTTATTGAATACACGTTATAGTTCACATTGGATTTTTTAAGTTGATACTCTTCAATTTCGATAGTAGACACATTTTATATAGAAGCCTTAAATACCTTTATTATAGTTTACCTTGAATTAAATTGATACTTTTTAATTTCAATTCCGATAGAAGACGCACGCTATGAGCTTTATTGAATACACGTTATAGTTCACATTGGATTTTTAAGTTGATACTCTTCAATTTCGATAGTAGACACACTTTATATAGAAGCCTTAAATACATTTATTATAGTTTACCTTGAATTAAATTGATACTTTTTAATTTCAATTCCGATAGAATACAAACTTTATAAGTCTTAAATATTTTTACTATAATTAACATTGGATTTTTTAGGTTGATGCTTTTTAATTTCAATTCCGATAGAATACAAACTTTATAAGCCTTAAATAGTCTTATTAGAGTTAACATTGGACTTTTAAGTTGATACTTTTTAATTTCAATTTTGATATCAGACACACTTTATAAGCCTTAAATATATTCATTATAGTTTACCTTTTATTAAGTTGATACATTTTCATTTTAATTCCGATAGAAGATACTATAAGCCTTATTAAATATATTTTTTACATTTTGTAGGTACTGCATTATTTTTTTAAAGAAGACTTTAGAACTGAAATTACATCTAACGTCGACTTTTTTGTATATTTTGTACATTTCATTTTTCATAGGACAATTCTATTTTATCTTTGATAATTAATTTTACTTAATTTAGTATATTTAATTATCTCTATCTTCCTTGACAGGTTTCTTGCATCAAGGCTTGAAAATTTATGACTACCTGAATGTAAAAACATTTCGTTATCACAGACATCAAGCCACAAATTTATTTTATTAAACTACTGCAATAGAGTAGCTTTTATTCTACGGAAAGAAAATACAGTGCTTTATCGCATACGCCACCATTTTCTCTAGATAGTGACTTTTCTTCATATAGTTATCAAGTTATCTATGACTCTTATGCGAAAAATATATATTTTTGTCACTAGAAGGTATTTATACTAGTCTAATTTTTTACAAATCGTAGAAATTGTTAAGTTCTTCGTAACGCTTCGAATTCAGTGGGATTTATCTTCCTCTTTATCTCAATTTTTCACGTCTCTTTTTCATAATTAAAAGTGTGACGTAGTGTTCATGTGATTCATGGTAAGAAATAAATAATTTCCGTTCTTCCCAAGTCAAGGTTCTTGATGGCCTGTGTTGGTTTCAGTGTAAATCATGATGCTGACATCATTCGATGGTCGCCATCATCCAACATTTTCCATTTTGCGCTCATGGGTTTTGATATGCCAACAAACTTCCATCATTCCATGGTGGAAGTTTGATGGATGGCTACTGGTTGATGATGGAACTATGATGGATGGCTACTTTAATACTACAATAGTTAACCATCAAGAGAAGTTTGATTCTCATGGACCAACAATTCATGATGATCAGTGACTGTTCATGATGATCAGTGACTGTTCATGATGATCAGTGACTGTTCATGATGATCAGTGACTGTTCATGATGATCAGTGACTGTTCATGATGATCAGTGACTGTTCATGATGATCAGTGACTGTTCATGATGATTAGTGACTGTTCATGCTCCAATTATACCCTTCCATGATGGTTTAATGGGTGATATTGTTGATTCTCAGGAATATGCCATCAAAAAAAAAATTTTTGTTGTTTTTTTAATGTTGAATCATCATAAATCAGTTCCAATTCCTACATTGGGGTGATGATGGTTCATGATCACTCCAACATTGGATTTCTAAGAAGCTATGATGGAAATTTCGGATGGTTCAACCTGAGCAAACCATCAAAACAAGTTGCTATTCTTATGTTGGACCATCATAAATCAGTCCGAATTCATACATTGGGGTGATGGTTACTTATATTGGTTACCATCGAAAATTATAATGGTTAATAAGGGAATTATTAGTGGTTACCATCAAGATTATGTTGGTCCATCGATAAAAACCAGATTTTTACTTAAAAAAATAATATAAATAAATAAATAAGAAATAATATAAATAAAATGATATAAAGGAAAAATAATATAAATAAATTCGAATAATTGAAAATATAGTTTCATACTAAATAGTACCGATATTGGTTGAAAAGTAATTGTAAAATAACGGATGAATCGGACAATTTTATATAGGCAATATTCATGTTTCATGTTCAATTCATGTTTGTAGCCTATTCATGTTAATAGAAAACATTCATGTTTGTAGTCTAAGTGTTCACAATTAATCAAATAATTTGTTTACATTTAAACTTGCAGCTTCAAGTGCAATACCTAAGTAAAAGTAAGTTTTTATATCAGCTGAATAATGACTATAAAATTCTGGCTGAATCTGACAATTCGATATAGGGTCTATAATTGACTGAATTAAGGCTAAAAAATGGATTCTGAATCGGACATTTCCATATAGGTTCTATATTGTTTGAGTAATGGATATAAAACATTGGGAGAATAGGAGATCTTATATAAGACCCATATCGTCTGAATGGTTGCATTGAAATATCGGGAGAATCAGAAAATTCTATATAGGACCAATGTCGGCTGAATAATGAATATAAAATATCGGTTGAATCAGCCAATTTTACATAGGGCCAATATCGGAAAAATAATGGCACTTTAAACACTTATTGAGCCAAGATTCGTGAATATTGGTCTAACGAGAGCTCAAGTTATTTTGTTGCTAAATAGTTATTTTAAATGTATACAATTATTAGCTATATTTAAAAAAAAATATGAAGCTTACTGAATTATTTTTACATAGAGAACCTAATTCTAACTCTTTCATTGGATGATGTACTGATAAACTCATTTAATAAATAAATTTCTTCTTTACTCATTAAATCAAGTTTATCTTTAAAACATTCAATGGAAATTTTTTATAACTCATTTAATGGATAAATATTTTCTTAACTAGTTTATTGAATGAAGTTTTGCCTTACCCATTTAACGAATGAATTTCCTTCCAACATATTCTGTAAACTCTATGTTCTTTGCTACTAATTATCTGATCGTTATTTCTTCTTAAACAATCAATATTTCTTCCAAATTAGTGAAAGTGCTCTAAAAACATCAATCGTTAATTAAAACCAAGAAGAACAATTTGAAAGAAACAAATGTATATAAACATATTCAAGTAACTGAATATTTCATTTTGTTACACGCTTTTAAGTGAATTTTACATCGTCTGTTTTGAATCATTTCAAATTTTGATATATGAAATATAATACAAAAGCAAACAAGCAATTAGCGAAATAAAATTTTTCATAATAACGTTAAATCTATCGAACAATATTTCAATGGACTATTTTATATTATAATTGCTGCATTATCTAAATGTAATCAGTTTTAAAAAAAAAGTTCTGTTTATAACAATTAGAACGAAAAGCTATTAGAACAATTACCGAGACATACATTTACACAGAATTGAACTAATTTTCCAGAATTAATTGCAGTTTATAATTTAAGAACTCTGTTGAGAGTAATTCACGCTGAAAAAAAAACTTATTTTTACCTTTTCCAAAAGCGACAACCTATCAGCTCATCAAACAAATAGCTCTTAAGAAATAACAAAATAAAAATGGCGGAATGTAGCTAATAAGCCTAATTTGCTTTGACCTACTGTTTAAGCTGTCATTTTCCGAAGAACAAAAGTGCGCAATTATCTCGTATTATATTATTTTTTCTTCTTCTTTCTTCAAAGAAAAAATTGTTCTAGCTAGAATCACTGTTTTTGCTCCACGTAGTGTTCCATTTTTCGTAGAAGAACATATTTACAAACGGCGGGAGCTACGTTTTTTGCGATTAAAAATACTTCGCTAAAAGAGCAGAGATCGTCGCAACACTTTTCGCCAATTATACGGTCTATTAGATCTCATTTGAGGCAAATTACGCCTCCCAGTAGATAAATCGCATGAAAAACAATTACAGAATTAGCAACATGAAAAGAATATTTATTGAATGAATAGCAGAAGGAAATACAAGAAAAGATTAATGAATGGAACAACTGCAAAAAAATGGCTGTAGGTTAGAAATCGTTTTATTTTGTTGTCCTTATAAGTATTACATAGAACTGGAAATTATTAATAATTAAAACCATGAATATAAATTTTTCAATCGAGGTAGGACAAACAGATTTATTAAAATATTTATGCATTTGTTTATAAAATTATTAAAGCAGGAATAGCTATTAAAAAAGTAGTTTAAAAAATCTACCTTATTCTGTAATATTCTTTAAGCAATTTTTATACAAACTTTTATAGTTACTTTTTCTTTTTAGCATAAAATATTAAACAACGTTTCAATTGTTTTTTGTTCTTTTTTCAAATAAAATAAAAAGCATAAAAAATTTCTTCGAGTAATCTTAAAGTCAGTGATTACCCGAAATTAATGACGGAATATAATAAAAACTTTCAACAATATAAAAAAGCAATGCTTTTGCTTAAACTTTGGTAATGATATTTCTGATTCTGATAATCTACTTATATTTTAGTACTGATATTTACGGTAATGATATTAATCAATTCTGGAAATAAAACCAAAATATACGGTATTTAAATAATTCATTTTGTAATTTTTTCAGTCTTTAAGGTGGCGGTTTACCGGAAATTAATTTTAAAAAATATTATAGTTCTTATTACCTCATATTTAGTAAAAATACGAAACAGAAAAGTAAATTTAACTGAATAAATGCTCTTTATGCCATGTTCTAATGCTTCCTGATAAAGTTAACAAATTTTACCACACTTACTACCAAATAGCATGGTAGTAAAACCATATTTTATTGCTAATCTCTGCAATAGTAATTATTAATTAATTAAGCAAGCGTGCTTTTTGTTGTTCCCATAGAGCAAAAAATATGGTAAATCTTATCATATTCTAGTAGCTTTGATTATATTTTTTTTCTTTGTTTAAAACTTTCAATTTTTGAAGAAGTTGCCACATGTTTTAAAAAGTGATCACTTATAAATTCTACACAACTGACCAGAAGCAAAATTTCCTAATTTAAACTATCAAATTATTTGCATAAACACAATCTAAATGACTTAATTTATAACAAAACAAGGTAACAAAAGTAAAAAGCTAAGTGGTTGAAAGTACAGTTAATTTAAATAAAAAACATTATTTTTCTTTTAAGGCATTAATTGGTTAAGAAAAAATACACTATTGGTGAATAGAAAAGAATTTAATTGATTATTATGAAAGATATTCTTTTCTTTTTGAAAAGGCATTGTTTGATTAAGATAAAATAGACAATTGGGGAATAGAAAAGACATTAATAAAGAATGTTAAAAGTTACTGTTGGTTAATTAAAAAGACATTAATTGAAAGATAAAATACACTATTGGTGTATGGAAAAGACGTTAATTAGTTACGATAAAAGACATTGTTGGTTAATTGAAAAGACATGATATGAAAGATAAAATACACTATTGGTGAATGGAAAAGACGTTAATTAGTTATGATAAAAGACATTGTTGGTTAATTGAAAAGACATTAATTGAAAGATCAAATACGTTATTGGTGAATGGAAAAGACGTTAATTAGTTATGATAAAAGACATTGTTGGTTAATTGAAAAGTTATTAATTGAAAGATAAAACAGACTATTGGTGAGTGGAAAAGACGTTAATTAGTTATGATAAAGACATTGTAGGTTAATTGAAAAGACATTAATTGAAAGATAAAATACACTATTGGTGAATGGGAAGGACGTTAATTAGTTATGATAAAAGACATTATTGGTTAATTGAAAAGACATTAATTGAAAGTTAAATACAATGCTGCTGAATAGAAAAAATATTAATTGGTTATGATAAAAGACATTATAGTTAATTGAAAGATAAAATACAATATTGGTACAATGCAATACAATGTTGCTGAATAGAAAAAACATTAATTGATTATGATAAAGCACGCCATTAGTGAATAGAAAAGAAAGTAATTGTTTAAAATAAAAGACGCTATTTTTTTTTGAAACGCATTAATTGGGACGAATTATACTGTTAGTGAAAAGAAAATACATTAATTGGTTTATATAAGTAAAAAATAAAATTAAAATGAACTTAAAATAATATTAAGTTTCTTTGGAAAGTGTTTGGATTTTTTAAGTTGTAACAAATCCGTGCCTTAAGTAAGTTATTAACAGTCTTTTTTACTTCCTTTTTTTTTAACAGTAGCTCTTTAACTGCAACCGGAAACGGTCGTCTGCACTGTCTCACCCCATTAGAGATACAAAAACACATTAAACGAAACACAAAACCCGAAAGTGTTTTAAGCCGTTGAAACTCTATTATAAAAAAAATATATAAAAAAAATTTAAAAAAAAAAAAGCGCCAACTTGTGTTGACACTTTAACAATCTCTGTACAACTAAAAGCACTTTCTTTTTTTTAATTCGCCTGTTCTCAACTCATAACTAAATAACCGACGACATGACAAATAAAACGAAAAACCCAAATAAGAGACGATAGCGACAGCCCACTCTTTAAGCTATTTAATTGATTGGGGACCGCTTGCAAACGCCCACACCTCAATTGCTCTTACAACCACTCATTTATAGCCTTTAAAACAACCTCGGAAACATTCATTCATGATTTTTATTGTCTTTTTGCAGAGACATTTTCATCTCTCCGTGAAATTTCCAGTCTAAAGAGGAACTCTTTTTTTTTTCGTTCTTAAAAAAAATGGCGTAGGCGGAATCCTGAAACTGTCAGTTTGATTTGAAGATGTGATTTCGTCTTACGTGAAGCGGTTCGTAATGTGCATTATCCGTTGATAAATGACTTCAGTCACAACAGTTTTGAATAGCGTTTTTAATAGATCTCTAACAACCAGCGCTGTCAGTAGGGTCGGAACGATCCGGTACGACGTTCCGGTACTTTTTATTACAAGCCTCGTTAAACAGCCGACCCTATTTCGGGTTTACGACTACCAATGTTCAACTCCGTAGCCTTGTCATTTTGAACCCAATTCAGAAGACAAGGAAACTCCTGGATCAAGTATTGGGAGAAATTTGCTTTCGTGGACTTCTTGATGCAACTATCCCGCATTCGCATTACATGGAGAGGAAAACGACGAAAACTTGAACCTAATCCAGAAGACAAGGGAACTCCTGGATCGAGTATTGGGAGAAATTTGCTTTCGTGAAGGACTTCTTGATGCAACTGTCCCGCATTCGCATTACATGGAGAGGAAAACGACGAAAACTTGAACCTAATCCAGAAGACAAGGGTACTCCTGGATCAAGTATTGGGAGAAATTTGATTCCTGGGTGACGTTTTGAGGGAACTAACCAGTATTTGGGTGACATGGTTAGGAAAACCACGAAAACCTCCCACATTTAGCCTGACGGCAAGGGACTCTAACCTATGATCCGTCTACCACTGAAGATATTTTACGTCAGCATTGTGATCGATGCGAGCTGGGCGCAGAATTCGTATCGACCAGCCATTGCTGGGTTTCGAACCCGTTCGCCTCATTGAAAGACAAGGTTCGCTCTATTCCCTGAGCCACCACGGCCCAGGTACTCTTTAGATGGAAACGTAGTTCCTAGACTTTAGTGAACATATTATTAATTTTCATTTTAAAATCTTAGTTTTCTTTTTATTAAAAAGGAACTTAAGTTTAAACCGCTCTTAATACGTAATAACGAATTAAAGGCTAAGTTTGGAAA
Source organism: Parasteatoda tepidariorum (assembly GCF_982258835.1). NCBI lineage: Eukaryota > Metazoa > Arthropoda > Arachnida > Araneae > Theridiidae > Parasteatoda > Parasteatoda tepidariorum. The sequence continues at coordinate 90,427,957 of NC_141763.1, read as the reverse complement.
AAAAAATTTTATAAATTATGGCAATTATTCAATTGTGAAAATAGCCAATATAAGATTATTTATTTCATTTTAATTCACAGTGTAAATGCAATCTTGCAGCGTTTGATTTTTGTTTTTACACTTGTCTTCTCGAAGGTGTCTTATAAAGTGGAAAAAGTACAATTTATATTACGAGGGTTGCTATTTATATTTCTGGCCTAATAATGAAAAAACAAATATATAGGATCGAAATTGGTTTTATTGTTTTTCAAAATATTCTAAATGATGATCAATACACTTTTGCATGCGTTTGAACCAATTTTCGAAGCACTTTTTCCAGTCCGATTGAGGTAACTCCAAAACATGCGTTTTGAATGCATCAACCGCTTCTTCGGGGGTCGAAAATCGTTGTCCACGTAATTTATTTTTGATGTGTGGGAATAAGAAGAAGTCATTGGGTGCCAAATCAGGGCTGTACGGCGGATGACCCATCAGTTCGATCTTTCGCTCCGTCAGAAATGCCTTTGTTTGAGTCGATGTGTGAGAGCTCGCATTGTCATGATGAAGAATGATTCGCCTGTTCTTCTGCTTTTTTCGAATTTCTCCGATGACTTCTGGGAAACAAATGGTCGTGTACCATTCAGAATTGACAGTCCTGCGTTGCTCTAACGCCACTGCTGCCACATGACCGTTAATGCCGAAAAAACAGGCAATCATTTGTTTCGATGTGCTTCTTCCTCGAACAACTTTTGTTGGTTTTGCCTCGTCTTGAAAGACCCATACAGTTGATTGCTGTTTTGTTTCCGGCTTTTATGCATTGATCCATGATTCGTTACCTGTGTAGATGTTATACACAGCCTTTGATGTACCTTGAACGTATTTTTCCAACATTTCCTTGCACCAATCGACACGAGCCTTTTTTTGAGCGTTTGTCAGATTATGCGGGATCCAACGCGAACAAATTTTTTTTGCGCTCAAATGTTCATGCAATATTTTATTGATGCTAGTCATACTTATGTCCAAAGACGCCTCTATCTCACGGTATGTCACATGACGATCTTGCTTTATCAGTTCACGCTCAGCATCGATCTTTTCTGGCACAAAACCGGATTTTGGACGACCTGCACAGGATTCATCCTGGATCAAACATCGACCACGATTAAATTCGTTATACCAATTTTTTACAGTGCTGTAGTACGGCGCTTTATCGCTGAATACAGAATTAAGTTCATCGAAGCACTCTTGCCTTGACAATCCACGTCGAAAGTTATGAAAAATAATGGCACGAAAATGTTCACGATTCAATTCCATTTTTTGAAAGAGAAGAACTTTTCAATTTGCTGTCAACAACACAAATGAAGCTATAATGGTAAATCGTCTGCTGAATTTATGTTTAAAAATATCAAACTTTCGATTCAAATCGTCGGCGGTCGCCTAGCAAATACTTATTGTTGCCAAGGCCAGAAATATAAATAGCAACCCTCGTATTTAAAATACAAAGCGAAAGTGAAAAAATTGTCTGGTCTTCAAAACGACTAAAAAGTGTTTTCAAATTTTTTATACTTAAACAATCACCGATTCGACCATATTTATCCATTTAGATAAAAATAATTAAAATAAAGGAATAATTTACAAATTTGTGTTTATTTTTATGCGCAAGGAAGAACAATGCATCTGTTAAAAACTTTTCAAATATTAAAAAAAAAACTTCTGGCCTAAATTAGAACCTTTTATCTGAAAGTTAAAAAAAAATGGCTTTGGCGGCGAAATTGAGAACATGATTTTAAGTTGTGATCTCGACTGACGCGTAGAGATGAATATAAAATTTAGGGAAGAGCTTTATCCGTTGTAAATTCATAAACCCTTTGCAAGCATAAGTGTTTGGAAAAGCAGTTAAATGATTTATAATACCGGTCCTTCGATGATACTGTGCAAATATTTTCAATTATTTTAAAGTGGCCTTTGACACTTTTATTTTCACGCTTCAAATGCATTAACTTTTACTTCATTTGTAGCTTTTTTTAATTATTTTATTTTTGTTCACACCATGTTTGCTACTTAGTAAAAAAATAAGTTTTTTTTCCTCTTTCTCTTCCTTTTTTTTTTTTTTTTTTTTTTTTGCTTTAAAAAAATTACCCATTAAAGAAACCGCAAATTTAGTATTTTGCCTTTTAAAATTGGATGCTTTAAAATGTTGTAGAAAATTGTATACCTTACTATTGGTTTTCAACTATTGCTAAATAAAATAATAAAAAGTAGTAAATATTTACTAAAAAATATGTTTTGCATGGATTCATTTTTCAATAAACCGATTTACCTCTTTGCAACCGATACTCTCTGCAAAAATTTTTCAAATCACTTAAAAGGTTCGCGAGACATGGCGAAATACGAAAAAATAAAATTAACATTAGGTGGTTTGAACTTAGAGTCGCTTTCCTGACCAAAGTATGGAGATCATATTTTCCAGACCCCCTATATTTTGGGAGTCAAAAATTTGAATCCGTCGAAAAAAGCGGTATGTCTATTAAGAGAAAGTAAGTTTTTGTGTCTGATTTCGTAACTTAAAATATCGTCAGCACCAATTAATTAGCATATTTGATGTCCCCCCTCATGCCATTAAAATGGAGTCCTAGAACGTGAAGATCCGATCACTGGAGCAAAAGCTACTCAGGGCGGTTCGTTTTTTGTTTTTGTATCTGTCTATTTTTAGTTTTTTGATAAATATCTTTTTTTTGCATAATTTACGTTAAAAATGGTTTTTTAGTGGCATCTGAAAAGGTTTTCACTTATTCAAACAGTAAAAATAAAAAAAAATAAAAAAATAAAAAAACAAAAACTTGAAATTATGAAATTATGTGTAGTTTCCGAATATACTCAGAAGTATAAATCGCATAATTTTTATCTCATGACATTTGTGAGAAAAACTCTACAGAAGTTCAACGAAGCACAAGCACTATTTTTAAGATATATAGTGCTGTCGAACAATATTATATCATCAAAAGTTTGTTAAGAAAGAAAGAAAGGGAAAGGGTGCAACCCAAGAGAACGAAGATATAAAGATTAAAAACAGTCGTTTCCTCATTCGACACCTTGCTTCCCAGTATCGGTCAGCGATAGTTGCTCCACGGAGATCACTGCAAAGGAAAACGGCAGCCATCCATTACAAATTGGCTTCGACAAATAGAGCAATGGGAAAAAATTTTCCTCGACCCGCCCTTATTTAGGGCATACGGGTAAATGTTTATTAAAATCAAAAAAAAAAAAAATCCAGAAAACAGTACAAACATAAAATTTAACATATAGAGCAATATAGACCAGGAAGCCAGCTTGAATCTGTATAAGTAGGCGACAAGATCATGTTCTAGAAAGAACCAGAACTGAGCCACAGCCAATCGGAAATGCTATTTGGCTCGATATCCTTCCACTCTTTGTTAGAATTCTTTTTTTCATTAGTTACAATATTTATATATTGTAATATTTTCGTGTGGTAGTGATTCACATTTTTTATGACACACTTGTACTCATACAGTTCTGCAAACAACGGATTTTGAAAAGTAGTTAAATAGCATTAAGTTGCATGTTTTTGGATTTTCGATAAATTCTTTTTCTTCTATGCAATTATGGTTAAAAAAAAAATTAGCATCTACCAACTTGGCGTTCATTAGTTTAAATTGTAATAAATTAAGTTTTTAAACATTTAAAAACTGTCAAATGTGTAGTTTTAAATTACTCATTCAAAACCAGAAATTGTATTACTTCTGGGAAAAAGTATGATCGAAACAACCAGAATACGGTAAAATGTACTGTATTTCTGCATCTATGGTTTATCAAAACACTGGGTAACTGCTATCGAAGCGCTTTGGTAAAGATTTAGTAAAATTATCAATATGGTAAAACTTAGTAATTGATAAAATTAGGTTAAAAGCGAAAATTGTTAAAATTTTATCATGATACCTTAGAGTCATTTATCCAGTTAAATTTACTCTTCAGTTTGTTTTTATTTTTTTATTATATGCGCGTGGCAATAAGAACTATTATTTTTAAAATCAGAATTTCCGGTAAACCATATGAAAGGAAAAAATGACGAATGAATGGTTTAAACCCTCATTTAGGCTTTATAAAGAGAATTAGGCATTTTTTGAATGGAAATGTTTTTACCATATAGTACGGTAATTTTACCAACATTTGTTTCTTCGTGAAGTTTTGAGGAGCAATCATAAAAATTCTAAAAATTATCAAGCACTATTTCGCGTAATCTAATATAGTGACCCTTTTATTTTCTACTTTATTTTAAAAGGCATTGTGCCGTCAATGTCCGTGATTTGTGACGAAATGTGCACTCTCAAATATATGACGAAAACGTTTCTTCAACTCGTTACCCCATTGCCTAGCATTGTGGGTAACTGTTAACTAGAATAACGAAACTAGAATTAAGAATAGATGATCAAAACTAGAATGACGAAATGTTGCTTTTCTTTTGACGAAATTTGTTTCCTCTAAGAAGTAACGAGTGTTATTTCTTCACTTTGACGAAATTTTTCCTTAGAGCATTTACCAAGAAATGGTTTCGTCAAAAACGAAAAAAGTTTCTCGAAATTTTAGAGTCCATTTTTTACAATGTATCAAGAATATCCAAATTTGAAATATAACTTAAAATCCAAGATAGCGAGGTTAAAGAAATAAAGGATAACCGTTTCATAATAATTATAAGTTCATAAAAGAAAATCGAATTTGTTATAATCATATATCCAGAACAGAATCATTTGTAAAATACAGGGTCCCAAAAAGACTCCCTGTTCATTTTTTCTTGAAAAAAAATATTCTGATGCGACACACATATGACACATTTCAATCCTACATTTATTCGGCTCATTTCTATTTTGTCATCACACAGGTGTCTGTCACGTTTACATTTAGGCATCACAAATTTGTGTGGCACGTTTACATTTTGGCATTACATATTTGTCTGGCTCATTTTACACAAATATCTTTGCTTTTGCATGGTTTACACTTAGACATTTTTAGCAAATTTGTTTTCTTGTGCTTAACACGTTGAGTACGGCGTCAGCTAACGGTGATTGATACTAACTTACCGTTTAGGCTGCGTCAGTCGTCCGTAATTTACACTGAAATTTCCGTTCAGGCTGCGTCAGTCATCAGCGACTGACGATGGTTAATACGATATAAAACTAAAAAAATTGGACGTTTTAAGTAATTACTGAGAATTATTACTTAATTTTAATAGTTAATATCAAGTTTTTATTTATTTCAATCTATTAGCCAAACGCTTCGCATTGCTGCACCCCAACGCGAGTGCTCTTCCAATTCGATTTCTTGATTCAATTTTCTCAAAAATGCACATCGCGCTTAAAGTGTTAAACAATAATAAATGTAAATTTTAAAAAAATTCTAAAAGCGGAAAAATATATAGCATTAAAAGATAGCCGATGGCTATCTTTTAATGCTATAGCTATAGAGCACGATAGCTCCTGAGACAAGTTTTAAATCTAGTAGAGGTTAATTTCCACTTCATCTGTACTTTAAAATAAAGTTAATTCATGAATGTGATTTTAAAAAATCTTAAGAAGAATTTAATTGACAGTATTTAATTGATGATAATTAATTATTTTTTTCAGTAATTTTTCATTTTTACTGTAAAAATGATAAGTTTTCATTTTAAGCAATTTTTTTCAAATATTTTTCTTAATTTCTTCTTTAATTGTCTTTTTTAATTGTCTTTTTTGTCTTGAAACAAATTCCGGTGGACTCAGTTCATAAGGTATTTATTTTGTTTAGGAAAGGTTACCTGAATCAAATATTTCCTGTATATTTTCATAGAAATTACGAACGGCTTAGATAGAGGGTGAATCCCTCTATGGTTTCACTTTACAAAAAAAAAAAAAAAAAAAGATATTTAATCATTTGTCAAAAATACTTTTTACCAGTGTTTTGCCTCCTTTTAAAACATCAATTCTACAATTATTACGTGATTTATAGTGTATAATTTATTAGTTACATCCAATAACAAATTCAACTCCAAAGAGACGTAGAATCAGATGGTATTTTCAAAATTGTTACAAATTGATTGGAGCGGTTTTTTCTTCAAGTAGCTAAATGGCGGAATTATCTCAAACGTTATGACGCTTCCGGGCAACTGTTAAAGGAGGTTTTTTTCTTTCTAAGCTATTTCGCCAAGAAAAAAGAAAAAGATCAGTCTTTAAATAAAGCTTTAATTTTGCACTTGTTTTTGAGGAACCTGAAGTTTAAAATAAAAAAAATAAAAAAAACCTGAATAGAGACTTTTTTCTATCAAAGTCTGAAAAGAAATCATAAATATGTTGAGATTTTTTTTCTCACTATTTTATAAACATTTAAAACACAGATAAAATCCCTTATTAGTGTTTCACGAAGCCCTTCCGCTAAGTAAAATTTATTTATATATATATATATATATATATATATATATATATATATATATATATATATATATATATATATATATATATATATATATATATATATATATATATATATATATATATATATATATATATATATATATATATATAGGTGACGATCTGGGAAACATCCCCCTTACACTTGAAGCAAAGCAGTTAAGTAGTTAAGTGAAGTTGAAACCAATTGCATAACGTATGAAATAATTTACTTAAATAAATCGTCCACGCGTTGTGAAACTTATGATAGCAGAGAATACTGTATATATTATGTTCGAAAGATTTCTATCGCATTTGAAAAAAAAAAAACTCTACAATTTTTGACTTGCGCAGCATTTTAGTAGAATCACTGGTATGCATCCTGCAGTTAATAAAAAAAATATATATATAATTAAAAATTTTCAACTAATAATTTCTTGAATAAGCAAAATAATCTCTAACGGGTACAGCTAGCATAAATGTCAGCTACTAAAATGTTATTTCCCTTGTGAAGATGACAGCATTACTATCTGAAATTATTTTTTTAAAAGAAAAAAAATAATAATAATGGAGTGTAATAAAAATAGAACCTTAAAATTTAGATCAGCTCTCATGATGTTTTAATTTGGGAAGTAAAAATAGAATATCAATTTAACCATTAAATATTCACAATAGGTTTCGTCTTTAAAATAAATAATGCGTTTATCTCTTGCTCCTATAAAAATCATTTGACAAACGTACAATTTTATGAATGCCTACTTCGAATCAAGTAAAAAAAAATTCCTGCAACAATATAATTTAATCATGTAATTCAAAAGCTGAACTTTACTTTTTTTCTCAATTCGTTTTGAATGCTATTTTTCACCTCAAAAATACCCTCTTAAGAAATTAATACTTAAATGATGAAAAAGAATTTTTTTTTAAAGAAAAAAATCGTTTTCTACCTGTTTTGAAAACGATTAACTACTTTTAAAATACTGAACGGAGGCTAGTAAATTATAGAGTCACGCAGAAAATTTTTGAGTAGCCGTTTTAACTTACCTCAAATAAAACCTGAATTGGGTTAAAAAAAATTATATTATTTTTCTTTATCTGCTTAAACTACGCATTTACTCAATAAAAGCGTGCACGGTAACACCTTTCTAATGAAGATAATTAAATGCAAACGATTTTGAATTTTTCCTACTTATTTTTCGTTCGCACCTTTTATGGAACTTTAATAGCTTGGTTTGAGTGAAAAGTGTTAAGAAAAGAGCTTCCTGCTTTTGTTATGTTGCCTTGAAAATTCTAAGAAAAAGAGCTTTAAAATTGCAGTAATGATGACAAATTTACTGGCTCTCTCACTTTTTACTGTCTAAGCGGTACTTAATTTATTCTTTATATTCATAATATTAAAGACTTGAATCTTTTTTGATTTTTATATTTTAAAGCTTATAAAAAGAGCATTATAGTGCCAGCTTCAATTAAAGTTAAAAAATCATTTATTTATGCTATTTTTTAAATTTTTTTTTCCTTTCCTAAATCATGCTGTTATTTTTATCGTTCTGTCGCGTTTTCTTTTATTTCATAATCTGCAAAGCCTTTTTAAATTGTTTTTAGCTAATTTACTGCTCTCATTGATAGTATTTCTTAGAAATTTTAATTAGTCTTTTTATTTTTCTGCTATTGATATTTAGGCTAGTTTAAACCAATATTCTGTTACTGTGGAAATAATATCATTTTCGTAAATTGCATGTTCTAAATTCAAGTATCATTCCCCCTCCGCTTTATTTTATGGATATTTATTTATACAAATTGAATTTATACGTATTATTTTACAATTGATTTTTTAATTATTTAAACATATTATTTTACAAATTGAAACCTAAAGTTAATATTCGATTTTGATTTTTTTTTCTCTTCGAATTGACGCAAGTAGTGTAGCAAACTGATATCCGTAGTACTTTTTATAAAAAATAATATGTTTTGATGAATAAATAATTCATTTGATTAAAGCGAAAATTCAGTAGAAATTTCTTAGGTAACATTTTAGTCTTTTTATATCCACGTTTGCAAAATTTTATTAATTCGCAGGTATTTTTTACAGTGCATGAAAGCTTTCAATCACATCGTTAATGACAGTTTTAGCACAGACAAGGTTGAACTTGATTGTAACCGTTCGCTCATTGTCGAAATTTGATTGTAGCCCAATTCTCATTATCAAAATTTGATTGTAACCGTTCGCTCATTATTAAAATTTGATTGTAACCGTTCGCTCATTGTCGAAATTTGATTGCAATCCTACGCTCATTATCAAAATTTGATTGTAACCGTTCGCTCATTGTCGAAGTTTGATTGTAATCCTACGCTCATTATCAAAATTTGATTGTAATTGTTTGCTTATTACCAAAATTTCATAAAATAGAAAACATAATTTTGGTATTTACCTTAATTGATAATTTAGTATTGTGAAGAGCGGTGTTTTTACTGTATAATTGGAATGTTCACTTGTCCTTTTTTTACATTAAGGTTGTACTAGATAATTAATAATCGTCATTTTTAATGGCAAACAGCTTCGTCTCAAACAGCACATTATATTCTTATTAGACTAGCAAAGAGCGAGAATATCTACGTCTAAAGAATCTCTCCCCCGCGTTAAATACTGTACATCATCAAAACTAATGGGTATATCACACGATGAAAATTATCGGCAACAAAATCGGCAAGGCCCATAAATAAAAGCAACTCACACTTGGACCAATCAGATAGTTTGCTTTTATGACGTTTAGAAATGTAAATAAAAACGGAGGCCACGTTGATGAAGAAGATGATCGGATGAAATTTTGAGTTAATACATTAAATTAATTATGTTAATAATATATAAAATTAAACGGATATCAAATTTAGAGCGTTTATAATTTACTCTTCCTTTCTTTACAAACATCATTGAGAAAATATGAGATAATAGAATCACATGAAAAATAAAAATATTAACCAAAAATTAAGATAAGTAACATAAAATAGTAACCCTATTACGAGCAACTGTTTGGGCAATTAAGTAACCCTATCAGCAATTCCTAACTGCGAAATTGTCTTTAGACTTGAGGACAGAGTGGTACTTTTCTCTCGTGTGATAATATATACATCTAAGATGTATATCTCATATAAAATATACATCTAAGCCATCATGTTACCCTCCCAAATGGATCAACAAAATTAAAACATAAATGTGGAACAGTTTATTTGTACTGTTCGCATTGAACCTTTCTTTTCTGCCCAACTTATAAATCAGCTAGTTTTAGTTTTCCGTTGCCAAAGAAAGAAAAGAAATTTCATCGTAGTAATAATATTCGCATCCGTTATTTTGTTAAAATTTAAACGTGACTTTCGAACCCAAAAACCTATCTATAAAAAAATTCACCTGATTAATGTATGCATTATGGATAATTAATGTGACGACGCTGATTAAATAGCATTTTAAATCGAAATTTTTCACCAACGAAAGAAAAATTTTAAAAAAATGCAGTTTAAATGCCTTACACTGGAGTTAAGGCTTAATTTTTAAATTACATGTACCATATCGTAGTAAGAATTTATCTGGGCTCTAGATCAGACAGATGACGTTAATATTTTACAAGTTATTTAATTTTTCAAGCATCGCCAATTTGGCGAGATTTTTTTGGCCTAAAATTTTTTTGGCGATATCAAAATCAACGAATAATCCTCAGTTTTTGAATTTTTTTTTTTTTTTTTTTTCTTTTGCTTCTCAGATTGGAGTACCCTTTCAAATATTAAAAAAATTGATTGTAAACTCTTTTTTTTAATATTCACATAACTGTAGTCGAAGATAGTTTGGCTTTAGCTTAACTCGACCTAGCAGTCATGCTAAACTTGACTTTGCAGTCATGAAGGAAAAAAAAAAAACTAGGCTTAACTTGACTCAACAGTCTTGCTGTGAGTTAACATAACTGCCGCATCGTTAACTCACAGCAGTTATGAAAATAGAATATTACTCTCTAAAAATCGTTCTCAACAGTTATAAATTGTCATTTAATCCTTGTCATAATATTTTAGTACATAAATACCAATGCAAACTCAATGAAATAATAAGTAAAGGCACTTTAAAACAATCAATCTTAAAAGTCAATTAGCCTGAAAAATTGCGTTGAGCTTTATCAGAGCTATTATCAAATAACTGATGACTATAAACCTTAATTAAAAGAAAAGTTCCAGATTACGAAACATTTATTATGATGATTGTGCACTTTTCAAAGTTAAATGACAGATAATTTTATTATTACTAAAAGGGTGGGGATTTGAAAGAATAAAACATTAGCAGTTAATGTAGTCTTTTTCTATTAATTATTCTAAAAAGGTCAATTTCTCGCTTGCAGATAAGCTTCCTTTACAATTATTGCCACTCCTAAGTTAATTTTATTTTCTGTCATTTGGCGATTATAATTGAGCCATACAGTGATTAGGAAAGAATTCAATTTTAAATGACGTTCTAACGTTAAAGATTGAAGAAATTTTCAGATGTATAACAGGGGACTCTTAAACATTAATCATTTAGTAATTAAAGCTAAATATATTTACAAATCAGGGTAATTGCTTTGTCAAAATTGTAAGGCTAAATTATTAAATAAAATATGATGAATAATTTATTATTAACATTACAAGTATTACCATATAAAGTCATATTACACACAAAATTGCTTTGTTGTTCATCAAAATGTTTATTTAAGAACTGATGTTAAGTGGAATTCAGATAGCACATTTTTATTTTTAATTCTTTTTTGATGATCATAAAAATTGAGTCATATCTTATGCAAATTCCGATAGCACATTTTAAATAATTTTTTTAAATATTAAAACTGCGTCAGGTCTATTGCAATTTCCAATGACATATTTTAAACATTTCCCACTTTCTTATAGAACGTTAAAATAGTGTTTTTCCTGAAACTAATTCAGGTGGCACTCTTTGAAAGCTTTTCTTCTATTTAATTTTTAAATCTTTTTCGATGATCATAAAAATTGAGTCATATCTTATGCAAATTCCGATAGCACATTTTAAATAATTTTATTAAATATTAAAACTGTGTCAGGTCTATTGCAATTTCCAGTGACACGTTATAAACATTTCCCACTTCTTTATAGAAGGGTAAAATAGTGTTTTTCCTGACACTAATTCAGATGGCACTCCTTGAAAGCTTTTCTTCCATTCAATATTTAAAAACTGCAATGTTTGGCAAAAATTTCTACAGCACATTTTAAATTTTTTTGTTGAACATAATAATTGAGTCATAACAACCTACGCAAATTCCGACAATACACTTTAAATAATTTTATGAAACATAAAAACTGTGTGAGGCCTATAGCAATTTCCTACACATTTGAAACATTTTCCCCTTTTTTATCAAATGCTTAAATTGTGTTTTTCTTAGCACTAATTCAGGTGACCCTTTTTAAAAGCTTTTAATTCTATAGAATAGTAAAAACTGTGCTATGTCTAGTAAAAATGACACTAATTCAGATGATACTAATTAAAAGCTTTTTTTTATACATAATATTAATAAATAATAATGTCTAACAAAAAATTCCGATAGCATATTTCAAACTTTTTTATTGAACGTAAAAATAGAGTCATAACTTTTGCAAATTCCGAAAACACATTTTAAACGATTTTATCAAACGTTAATAAAATTGATTTTTTCGTGGCTCTAAATCCGATAGCTCATTTTAAAAGCTTTTTATTCTGCAGAATATTAAAAAAATGAGTAATGTCTAGCGAAAATTTCGATAGCAGAATTTTTTTTGAAATTGCAAATTAATAGAAATCCAATACCACAATATAAATATTTAAACTTTTTTTTTTATAAAACATTTAAATTGTACTATACTCTCGCTAATTCCGATAGCGCAAATTGTTTATTTATTTGTTTATTTTTGTGAAACTTTAAAACTTTGATAAGCCTGGCTATCAGCACAATTTGAACACTTTTGATGAAATACTAAAATTGTTTTATGCAAACGTATAATTAAAAATCTTTGAACTAACTGGAAATTATACACTATACTATTTTAATCGCTTTTTAAACAGAATAATTAAGTAGCTGTGAAAATCGTATAATTTTCTAAGATATTAGTAATAGTAAGTCATTTTAACGCTAGTTTAAATATCGAAGACGAGTGATTGAATATTCACTGTTAATTGGTTCAGAGTTTTTAACGGTTACGTACCCTTATCAAAGTCGTAGGGTCTACATTCTAAGAGTTTAAATACTTTATCGTTTGCGGGGGGGGATGGGTATATGCTCCCCTAAATAATAATGAAACATAAAAATTCCCTTTATTATTCAGACAAAAACAAAACTCATGAACCATTATTGATTTAAATTCATCAAAGTTTAAAACAGGAAAGAGACAAAATAAATCGTTTTGCAGACGTATGAAATTTTCTTTTCCCATGTTAGAGAACTATTAGGACTGTGTATTTTATTTTTTAAATTTCGCTTCCCTCAAAAATTGAACCCCTGCGACGCCAATGAATTTGAATGTGGCTTAATATTTTTAGAAATAAATAAAAATTTTAAATTTAAATGGCACCAAAGTCGTGCTAGACAAATTTACTTTTGCTGTGTATTGATCTTGTCAATAATTTAAAAGCATTTTAAGTAATGTTTTCCTAAATTAAATTAGCGAAAAAAAAAGTATTTTTTTAAAAACAATAAGAAAAGAAAGATGATTTTTTTTTAAAAACAAATATTGTAGTGCGAAGAAAAAAACATATTTAATAAAAATTATGTTTATTAAAAAGTCAGGCATTTTATTTTAAATAAAGGAAATTTTTAATGAATGCACGTTATTAAAAACTTTTTTAACTATTACCTACAAAAAGTTTTTCAATATTTTTTGATGATACTTGGTGCATGTAGTATCTTGTATGCACATCAACAGCATATAAACAGGTTTCGTTTATTAAAAATAAAAATAAAGCTCATTTTTTAGGTTCATTGTCCCATTTAATATTTATTTATTTTTATTTTATATCATATTTTTGAAAACTTTTTTTATTTTTTTTAATATCGGTAGCAAAACAAAACTAAGTATTTTATGATAATTAACAATAATGTAATTTAATCTGATCTACAAAGTCGGCAATAAATAAGTAAAAACTTCAGATTTGTTTTCTTTTTTTTCCCGTTGCGTTAAGATAAAGAAAAAGCAATGATTCTGTTATAAATAAATTGATAAAAAATATGAGCGACTAAAAAAACAATAGTGATAAATGAATTTAACTACTCGATATAATCACACACTAAAATAACAGCGCCACACTACAAATAGGATATAACAATACGAATAAACACGCTATCGTATAAATGAATCTACACATAAATGACCAGCTGATTATAAGCTAATTTTTCCTCCGCACAAGATTGTAAATAAGATAAGAAGCTATTTTCAGAAATCAGTGGTGCTGCCATCTCTGAAAGCTATCGTAAACTAAATTTTAAAAAATCATTATCTTTCCATTTTCAACCAAAATATCAAATAAATATGAGATACAAGTTAAATTTTTACTCCATACAAAAATTTGTTCTTTTTTCTTCTTATGTTAAAAGTAATTTTAAAAAAAACTTGTAAAACATTTTTTTGTTTATTCTCCCTCTTTATTAAGCTAATAAAATTAATAATATAAAAAGATTAATAATATAAAAAGTTTTAATAATTAAGAAGCATACATAAAAAATGGTACCATAAAACAGAATTAAACATTACGTAGGAATAAATCCAGATTCCAGATAACAGCTTACTATTCATGGGTTTATGTTTATCAAATACAACAATACATATCGAATACGATAATATCACGATCATAATTGATAAATTCAGTCATCGAATAACATAAATATCGCGATCCTTATCGATATTACGTATCAAAATGAACATCGTAAACATTAAATATTATGATAATAATAGATAGCTATATTTTTGTGAGTGCCACTAAATATTAATTAGGTAACGAAGTATTGACCTAAGTAAAAACAATAAAAAAATCAAAATCAAAATAAGGTTTTTAAAAACCACATTTTTGTAGTGGAGAATAATAATTAAAAAACAAAAATTTGAAAAACGAAAAATGTGGGGCGCATGAAATACATAACAGTAACAGTATGTGTGCTCATGAGAATATGTGTATGTATATCTGTAATTGTATCTGAATGTGGATGTGTATGTGGAATATGTTTGTGTATATGCATGTGCATGTGGATGTATATGTGGATGAATTTGTGGCTGTGTATGTGGTTGTGCATGTGTATGAGTATGAAAATTTGTATATGTATGTGTATATGTACTGTTATGTATTTCATGCGCCCCACGTTTTTCGTTTTTCAAATTTTTGTTTTTTAATTATTATTCTCCACTACAAAAACGCGGTTTTCAAAAATATTGTTTTGATTTTGATTTTTTTTTTCACTCACTGTACACAAAACTTTTCAACTGACATGTGACACTAATTTGAAATAATCGAATAATCAACAACTGACAATCGCGAAAATATTAATTTTTCTTTAATTTTAACTATAATTTACTTTGTATATCTTTTTCTCTTCATTTTCATGCATTGTCATCCAATTCTGAACTATGTGCAAAATTTGAAGTCTGTAGCTAGTCGGGAAGTTAGTTTAAAATCGATTACAAAATTCCACCCGAACAGACATACACGAAGGCAAGTTGGTATAAACGTGGTAATAAAATAATTAATTTGGAAAACATCGTGATGCATTGATAAAAACAGATAAATTTTATGCATGACGACATTAAAATTCGACCTTCATTGGTCATAAGGTTAATAGTGAATGCTGGGAAAAACAGCTCATTACCCATAAGTATCAACAAAAAATAAATAAATAAAAAGAATTATAAAAATAAACTAATAATAATAATAACTCTACTTGTTACAGTAATTTAATTCTTCCAATCTTATTTTAGCCAGGCAAATACTTTTTACCTTGCTATATTTATTGTAATATAATCATTTAGATTTATAATAAAAATATGCCAAACACGTTCAAATATTTTTGTCACAAATACGTAACTCTGGAAAACAGCCAGAAAAATGCAGTTGAATAAACAAATAGCGGCCACATAATTGCTTGATATTTTATGTAAACTTCTGTATTAACGTAATATGACGTCTTTAAATGTGTTATTTATGCATTTTTATCGCTTGTTTAACGGAATTCTGAAAACCTGAAGAAATGAAATTGAATGAAAATTACTGACAAATGCATTCTTTTGATTTTTTTTAAATGTCTAAATCCAATGACGTCGAACTTTTACCTTTAAGTCATTTTTTTTTAAATGAATTTATATTTGAAGGGTGGATCATTTCAAAAACTGTAATACGAACTCGATCTCGTTTGTCACGAGCCCTAAATTGTTTATAAAATTAGAGATAATAACCCCTGCTCACTATAGCTTGTTAATCTTTGGAACAGCTTTCGTTGACCCTTTCAAATTTCTTAAAAAACCTCTTCCCTTGCTAATTTGGATTTTAAGTTAAATTTTTCATCCGTGTTTTGCTTATACAGTCGGACTCCGATTTAACGAACCCCTATTTAACGAATTTCGAGATTTAACGAACTTTTTTTCAACCCCAGCAAAAACAGAGTCAAAAACCCCTAATTAACGAATAATTATCCTCGAATTAACGAATTATTTCAGCATCCGGAAAAAATATTTTTCATTAATTTTGATCAGAAAAATATTGTATTTTTTTGTAATTGGCAGATTCTAAAGGGAAAAAAATCTTTCCTGGGAGGAATAAAATAGAAAAAGTGCATATTCGTCTCAAACAAAAGAAAAGCCCGCAACAGGAAAAAACAAAATTCGTCGTGTGTAGGTGGGCAGAGTCAATAAGACATATTACACTTGCAAGGTCATTTTCCGGGGGTTTGTCGCGTGGACTATGAGTCCATGGAGCTAGGAGTAACGGAGAGAACTACCTCGCAAAGTTGAAGGAAAGCCCTCCCTCATTAGACATGGATATCAACCAATTAGACATGGATGCCACGTGCCATTGACCACAGCATTCCAGGGGGTCTACCTTTCTGCATGTAAAATGGCTTGTGCCTACGTGTGCCTCGACAGACTCCTCGGACGGGGTCAACTCCTTATCTCCCCCATCTGCTGACCAGACGAGTGGTCCTCTCGCCGTTGAAACCCCCCTTCCTCTAGCGTCCACCATGTAAAAGGGGGCGACCGCAAACGATTTGTAGCTAACAAATTATCAATTTGTAATTGTGGGGTATCTATTTCACCGAGGAAAGCAAAAACAGCTAGCCCTCAGCCTAAGTGGAGAAGACACTCCCATTAGCCCACTCCTTTCAAGGTGAAGCAACCGCGAGAGTTTTCCGCCATCTTACTTGCTGCGTCGTTGTGCGCTCATACATCTTTCTATTTCTAATTAATCCATGTTTTTAAACGAAGCTTGGAGGGCGGTTTTGAAGGGTTCTTAATTTGATTTAAAGTGTCGAGTTTAGTCTTTTAAGTTAAATAAGAGATCCATCCATCTAAGCTTTCTCCATTTTTTATTTAGCCGTTAGAATTTTCGTATTTCTAACTTTTAGAAAAAACATTTCAACTTGACAGAATTTTTGAAACAAATGGAATTCTTGGTAAAGTTAATATTAGGTCAAGTTCATTTAACAATCACTATGCACTTTTTAAAACAATTTCAAGAAGATAAAAAAGTTTATTATCTAGAAATTTAAAATTTATATTACTCTGATAGTTTTAATTCATAGGTCCATAAAGTCAGGTAACTAATTAATTTAAGAAAAGACAGGAAAAAAATATTAGGTAGTTATGAATGTGTTGCATCCATGGAGCTAACTCCAAGCTGAATATAGAAATAAATTGAATACCGCAATATTTTTTTATTTTATTTAAACGACTTAAAACTCCTCATGCACCACAAAGTATAGCATGAGGCTTACAGTTGTAAGTAGAAAACGCCACAATACTGAAAGATGTTTATTGTTAAAGAATGATTTCAGAAAGTGAAATACATAAATTTATACAAATTTCTCTTGCTAAAAATAAATCCATGCATATGAAGATTTATACTTTGATAGTTTTATGAATACTTAAATAGGACATTTTTAATTGCATACAAAGTAAATCAATTTAAAGAAAAATATGTCAAAATGTTTATAAAAAAAAGGAAAAATATGTTACAGATTAATAAAATATTATCACAGTATTCTAGTGATTATTTAAAAAAAAAAATTCTTAAACCAGAGCAAAGGCACATTGAAAAATCTAGAAACAGATCATTAAATATATACATATATTTTGTTTATAAATTGAATATAGCTGTGTTCAAAATTATTAAATTTGAAAGAAAAAAAATTAGCTAAGGGATTAGAAAATTCTATGCATTAAAAAAAACAATAATAATATATATATATATACATTGAGAGAGAAACATGTTCAATGCTTTCAATGAAGCTATGTACATTTAATGTATACAACAAAAAGCAACTAACAATTTTCTTAGAGGGGTGCATTGAACTTTATAAATCCAGAAAAAGATTCTTAAATGTAGAGAAAAACACATTTAATGTTTTCAATGAAGGTATACAACAAAAACACTTAGAAAAAAAAAATACTTTAACTTGGAGAGTTTTTAAAACAAAAGTAGATCTATTTCATTTTACAATCGCTATGTATTTATCAATACAACTTAAAAAATTTAATTAAATTTATTAAGAATTGTAAAATTTCAACCACCCTGAGAGTTTTATAAGTTCAAACTTAAGAGTTCAAACTTACTAGTTATTATACTAGTAAAGGTAGATAAACTTATTACGTTAGGAAAAATTAGAATTTAAAGAACAAGCTCTGAGCGGTTATGAATATGTCACATCCATAGAGCTAACTCATAGCTCAATATAGAAAATAAAATTGAATACCACAATATTGAAAGATGTTTCTTGTTAAAAAAAAGAATTTCAGAAAGTGCAATACATAATTTATGTTCATTTCTCTTGCTAAAAATTAGTCTATACAAATCCATATTAATATACCTAAATAATTTATACTATGAAAATTTTATGAATACTTAAAATATGACATTTTTAATAGCTTACTAAGTAAATTAGTTTAAAAATTTTTTGTCAAAATATTTCTTAAAAACAAATAAAAATTAGAGATTGAGAAAATATTATCACAGTATTCTAGTGACTAACTCAAAATATCTTAGCGCTGAGAGCAATAAACAATTTCTTTAAAAAGGTTTAACTTCACAAATCCTTATGTGTATATATATATATATATATATATATATATATATATATATATATATATATATATATATATATATATATATATATATATATATATATATATATATATATATTTCTCTATGAATAGGAAATTGATTATTGCTAAATTTAAAATAAATCACTTTGATTTAAAAAAGGACTTTGTTTAGGGATTAGAAAACCCTACGCCTTAATAAAAATTATTATTATTTTTTTAGGGGAAATACATTAAATGAAGGTATAGAACAGAAACTATCAATACCTTAACATTAAGCAAAAACTACATCACTATAAAGCTTAGAATAAATGTATATGTAATCATGGAGTACTTTATTATTATCTAATATTACATGCAATCACTTGTATATAATATTAGATTTTT